>NC_136493.1:94704122-94719122 GCF_053919585.1 Euprymna scolopes
AGGTGATTAGATAGATAGATAGATAGATAGATAGATAGATAGATAGATAGATAGATAGATGGATAGATTTAATTATGTCACACTACATATACGCGTATTTAATAAATATTTTTATTAATAAAATTACATTTACGTAAAAATACTGAATGTATTTGAGTCTCTTCACCAGCATATTAAAATTTATCCAAGAGTTCTCAGTGGCCTAAACCTGTCTTGCTCATGCCATTTTCTATGATTTAACCTGCCACATGGCTACAGAATTGCCCCTAAGATGTGTCGTCGGATTCAGCGTTTAGGCTTTTCCAGGGATTAAAACCAAAACTTCAACTCTTCAGAAAACATTATATGGAGTAAAATCCTCGACCCCAAGATAGTCCAAGGGCCACATCACAAATACGACTATAACCGGCTCAAGATCTTCAAAAATACCTTTCTTACGTTACAAGCATGTCTGCAAGCGAGTAGGAAATCATGGATGAAGATAGCAGTTTCGGGAGAAGTGTTGTGTGAAGAGGGGAGAGTCCAGCAGTGGAAGATGAAGAGCGAGGGCAGAAGGCTGCAATAGAGCGTTTGCAACTAGACATCACCTCCATCTATGATATTTCTTTCTCTCTCTCTCTCTCTCTCTCTATATATATATATATATATATATATATATATATATATATATACATATATATATATATATATATATATATATATATATATATATATATATATATTACACAATAGAAAAATGCCAGCATGAAAAGTAATATTGTTAAGCTTAAACAGAATGGATTGTATGACCTTATAAATTGCATTTTTTTAAAAAAATCTTATTGCTACAATATTTTAAGTTATAAATTTATTATATTTTTTACTAGAATATCTTGTCTTTTTCTTTTCCAGTTTTAACAACTAGTCCTTTACTTTTCCATGTTTAAGCTTAACCATATTACTTTTCATGCTCGCATTTTTCTATTGTAGTCCATGATTTTTCCAGGCTTCCAATAAATTCACTTGTTCACTTTGTTAATTTCACTCTTTTTTTTGCTCCCACAAACATAACATACACATATGTAATAACAATGTACGGCACTCGTCTGCTTTCAATAAAATCCCACCAATTATCTCCCTTTCATTCTTTCATTCTCTCTGTTTAACTTGCTACTTCTCTTTTCACGAGAGCCGTGAATTAGTAGCAACAGTAGTCGCTGAAGCAAAGTGGTTGCTACTAAAACCAGTTATAAAAAATGTCGCTTACCTTCGTACGTTTTTTTTACGAATTTGAACACCAGAAAATTCATCATATTTTTTTTTTACTGAACGAAAATTGTTATTGTTTTTTTTTTGTTTTTTTTCATAATATCGCTGTAATAATTGTTTGAAATTTGGTCGAAAAATGAGCAAGCAGTGAAGTTTTTAAGCAGTCTAAAGACTAAAACTACCACTTAACCATTTATTCAAACACAGTAGTGTTTGAATGACATATAGATAGATAGATAGATAGATAGATTAATTAGCAGGTACCTGTCATTGTCAGGTCGTAAATTACGCTTAAATATGATATTTTATTTTATGCAGATATTATATTTATTATTTTATAGCATCAATTCATTATTGATTATTATATTCTAACCAATATATAATAGTAGCCGCCCGGCGATGTCTAACCGTAAAATGCGTTTAAATATCTTATTGTAATTAATTATTATATTATACTAGATTACCCGTGGCCCGTTGGGGCAGTATGTTATATTAGCTATGCAATTAATGCATGAGCGTGACACTTGTGACGTAAAGAAAATAGTTTTTTGTTGCATAACAGAAACATTTCTATAAAAGTATATTAAAATGAAAAAAAGAATACACATAGATCTCTATGAGTCGTTCTGTTTATTATAATTGTTTATTTTTGAAAAAAAAAACTTACAGCCATTGAATAATAAGTGATTTGCTATACTTATAGGTAAATGTGCACTAAACAGATATCATAATACTTAAAGTTAAATTCAAATTTTGATATATCTTTTAATTTAAACGCGAAAAAAAAAAAACAATTGTGGCGCTGAAAACGTACACAGTAAACTAATACGTTTTATTGTCGCGTTGATTATTTATTTGTAACGCAATTAAAAAAACATATTTTCGGGGTTATTTATTTATGTTGGTAATGAAGAAGAAAATGCATGAATGTTTTTTTTAAGAAAGGTGTATTAAAAAATGGAGAATAAATTTAAAAAAAAAATGAAGGCGGTAGGTAAATCGCCGTTGTAAAATGCTCTTATAGTTGTCAACGAGTTAAATTAGATTTATTTGCAAGAAAATTGCGTTAAAATAACTTAAACGTAATACGAAAATGAATAATGTAAAAACATGCTGAAAGTATTAACAATTGTTTATGTGGATAATTTAAACGCGTGAAAAAAATGGGACGCTGAAACCGTACACAATACAGCAATACGTTTTATTGTCGCGTTGATTATGTGTTTATGTATGCATGTGCAACCGGAATTCGTAACCCGGATGTTAGGTTACAACACTTGTTAGAATGTCATTTGAATTTTATAATTATATAGATATAGTAGTGATTTAAAAAGAAAAAAATTTAACTTTGTTGACATTAGCTAGAATCGAAACCGAAACCCTCTTGTCTAAGTCCATAGTATAAAAAGTAAAAAAAATAACGTTGTTAAAGATATAGATCTGTGTTTTCGCATGTGCAGAAATAATATATTTAGTCGACTTAAGCCTGCCAAGTTCCATTTTTTTTTCAATTTGGAGCTCTTACGATATATTTTACCTGCTATAAAACAAATCAAGTTTGTTCTTCAAGAAATAAAAGTATATATATATATATATATATATATATATATATATATATATCGTTTCAAGTGTGTAGACAAAAAAATGACAAAGTAGTCTGGTGAAGACTGTTCGTCACACAGACAAAGAATGCTATGCATACACAACACATATAGTTTTTAAATATATATTTATCCACTGACACGTGTGTCATCGTCTACGACTCACCAGAGTGGCTGCATCCAGCGAGATTCGAAATCGGGAAACCATGGTAAGAAGTCCAAACTCCCACAACAGGACCATCTCAAAGAATGTTTGGATTTGTCGCGAATTACGTAGATTTAATTTATTTGTTTTTGCGATATATATATATATATATATATATATATATATATATATATATATATATATTGTTTTGTAAGAGGTTAAGTAACCAATACAGTTTTACGAGGTTAATATAAGAGTGCTCAATCCCGAGCAGAGTATACTCTTTATTTGTTTTTACAAAAGCAGTAATATCTTGCTACACAGTCATGAGCACGTTTCAACCAGCTAGGGACATCTCCCGGCGATACAGCTTATACGAACGCAAAATTTGCACTCTTTGCTTTCGTAAAGGCTGTATCGCCTGAAGATGGCTTACGAGTAACTAACTGACCGAAACATGCTCATGACTGCGTAGCAACATATATGTAACTGATGTAAAAACAAATAAAGAATATATATATATGTGTGTGTGTATGCGCGCGTGCGTGTGTGTGTGTGCGTGCGTGTGAATGAAATTATCAATCAAGTTTTCATAGGAGGAATCATAACAAAATCATGTTTATATGACGGATCGTACATATAAACTTGATTGTTTTATGTTTCCTCCAATAATAACTTGACATATAGCTTCATACACTTTCTATATATAGCTCTAGGTAATTACGCCTATTGAGCTTATCTTAACTGCAATACTCAGAGCGCAGCACCTTTACATATGTTTTACTGAGACTTTGCTCATTGTACCTATTACACTCTATAATATATATATATATATATATATATATATATATATACACTAACAGACAGAGTGAGAGAGAGATGTGTGTGTGTATGTGTGTGTGTGTGTGTGTTGTGAGATATGCCGTGAAACTAACTCGAGTTATATTCTACAGCACTGAACGTCGTTTGCTTTCTTCGTAAATCATTCAACGCCCACACTATATTAAAAAAAAAACACGCAAGGCGTGAGTGTTGACGCTACTTTGTCAAGAATTGCGGCCAGTTTTGTCGGTCTCTGTGGAAATGTTCAAATATTTATTCGAACGGACGTCTTCAAACATTTTACTCTTGTAGGAGGAGGATAAAATACAAGCTGAGAAATTTCATTGATGCTAAGACTTGATTATAAAATCTCAACGTTATTCTTATCGAATGAATAATTGAAGTCTATGTTTTATACATTGGGACCTTACCCCAGTAAGTAGACATTGTGTTAACAAGTATGAAATTTGGCAAGGGTTAGATTAATACATGTCAGGATAACCTGGCAGCAGACGGAAATAGACGCACTTCAGCTGCGTGATTAAAGCGGAGGTTTAAGTATTAGCTCCCCAGATAAAACACACTAGAATGCTGGTGTCGGAATATAGGAGGTGATGGCGTCAAGCCTTTGATGATAGACTATTTTAAAGTTCAATCTGAGTCGGGAAGCGAGACAAGCAACATTGATTTGACAATGTAGAAAGAATCTACGCGAATGTTGCCCGAAGGTTTTGCTCGTATGTATCTCTCAATCCTTAAAGAGAAGCGCAAAAAGGAATTACTTTTAACCTAGGTAGCCCCCTACTGTTTCATGAATAAAAATCTTTTGAACCTCAATAAGTTTTCATTGTTTCCATGCACGAGTATGTTCGTTTTATGTAAAACTGAAGATCAACGACCACGAGGAAATCACGTATCACGCATGGTAAAGCGACGATCGCGCATAAAGACCAGCAACCGAAGTATGTATAAAATCGTATAAAAAAAAGAATGCGTTTGCTAGAAACGACGTATGAAATCACAAAAATAAATACTTGATCTAAACTATATATAATAAACTAGCTGGAAGACCCGACGTTGCCTGAGGTTAAATGGAGATCAAAGAATATATAATATTTTCAATACTTTTACTGTCATCGAAATTCGTGAAATTGCCAATTTTTTAAACAAATCGATTGATAACCTGCTTTAGTCGAGAATCCACTACGTTGCATCAGAAGGAAGTTTCACATGCCTCTACGCAGTGAGTTAGAATAAATTGTAGTCCGCATTGCACAGTAAAGAACCTACTGTGTATTTTATAAAATTATTTTAAATAATGGCTTGAATTAAAATGCAAAAATAAAGTATCAGGCTTCAATTCTACTCTAAACAGAAACATTCATTTTGAACGCGTTCCTATTGCTGATTTTATACAACGGGCACTTATGCTTGTATGGTAATAAAATTTATTAAATGCACTTATGATATTAGGCTGTATAAGGGTGTTAACTTTGTTCAAAACCGAACTACCTCTTCTTTAATCGGATTTTTTAGATTAGAGATTTATCGGAGGTATTCTAATACAAAACCTATCTAAGAACACTTCCAGACATATAAAGTAAATTCATTTAAAATTTACAAAAATCGGCCCCTTCGTTTCAGAGTCCATGGGAAACGGACTCACAAAAATAGGCAAACACAGAAAAACATACACACAGACAAAGTTCCATTTTATATATAAGTAGATATATTATCAAGTAAGTCAACGGTCATCAGAAATTTAAAATAGTGTGTTAAAATGTGTTAGTCACCGTACCTGTTTTTCAAATATTTTAATGAAATGAGTTCTGATGAACTTTTACCTCTGGTGCCCTCTCGACGTACATAATTCCAACTAATCTAAATGAACCCCCTCCCTTCACTGATGAAGTACCTAGATGCCAGAAAGCTTTCTACTAAAATAATTCCCATCTTTGGAGTGCTAGACTTTGAAATTCCCTAGCTGTTTTCTGCTTCCTTGACTGTACTAACTTACAGAATGTGACATTTTATCCGCTAAACTCCTTGCAGTTCTCGATTAAACGTGGTCCCAAATAGTATCCTCTTATGCCCAAGTAACAATAAGCCCTGTTTTAAATAAAAACTAGTAAAATAAATAAATAAAATAAAATGTGCCTAATACAATGCGTTTGTACCCGCAGAAACAAAGAACATTAAAAGGGAACAAACAAGTATTAAAAAAGCATCAGTTCTGCGCGGTGGTGACTCCTGGCTTGGCTAGGGTTATAAATTATGATGAAAGAAAACGTTGGTGTATAAGCAATGAAGTGTTATATTGCTTATCTCTACCTCCACAAAGTCTTTTCACACTGGCTCGCTAAAAGAATAGCTCGTACTAGTAGAAAAGCATTGTTGACATTAATTAGTTCGTATTTAAACAAAATTTTTAAAAAGTAAACATCCTTTAAAAAAATATTTATTTAATTTTTTTTGGGGGGGAAGCTTAACCTTTTTTAAACTAGAGGAATGAGAGCTTAGCCTGTACATCTCAAAGGAGTCCTAATTTCCGTTGTCAAAATGCCATTTTTACCTATTCATTCACTTTTGCCATTTTTACCGTGCAATTTCCCCGGTGCCATTTTTACCTAAAATCACTGAATTTTCAAGAGCCGACGACAATTTTAAATACCTGTACAAAAAAGTCTGGAAACTTATTGAAGGCACCACGTAATTATTTTTTAAATAATGTTGTGCTTTTTTTTTTGCATGTCGACTGATTAGTAGGGCTATGACAGCAGCATATTCTTTTCATTGTTTTGACTCTCGAGTATATATCTGACACAGACACAATCAACCGAGAATCACATCACTCTACATATAAAGCATATATGATATCAATGGATGTATAATTGAGAATCAAAAAAATGAAAAGAATATGTTGTCGTCATAGCGCTACTGATTATATATATATATATATATATATATATATATATATATATATATATAGTCCTGGATATGACCTAAAACTATATCTGAGGCTTGCGGGCTCTGGGGAGTGTGGAGCCACCCTTTAATTGCCATTGCTCCCAGGTCCACTCGGATCTGGAGTCGTAGTACCTGTTAGGGTCCCAACTATGGGTTAAATAGAAACCGACTTACAAAAAAAAAAATATTCTATTAAAAAAAATCTTCAAAATCACCGGATTCAGCATTAAATAACCTGAAAAGGGTTGATATTCCGTAAAACAAAACCAAATATATATATATATATATATATATATAATATATATATATATATATATATATATATATATATATATATATATGAAAATAATAGTTTTGAACTTACCTTGAATTCGTAACTAGAAAATAGAAATAATATTATGTCTTATGTATTATTGAGAAATGCCATGACTTTTTACAAGACATAATGATATTATTTCTATTTTCTAGTTACGAATTAAAAGGTAAGTTCAAAACAATATTATTTTTATACCCTGGAAAATAAATGTTTTCAATTTATTTTAAAATCGTCAGCTACATAGTGTGTGGACATTTTCTCAAATTTTAATATTCTTTGTTCAGATTTCGTAAAATGAAATGTGACTGATAAGCACATACCAACTAAAATATTCCCTGATATATTTTACAAAAACTGATTTTTTTTTTTTTTTTTTTTTTTTACAATGTATTAATTCAAATATGAATAAGTATCGAAAATATTACGAAAATTTGAGCATTAGTTGATATTTGCTCGATTTATAAAACACGGATGTGCCTACTAGTTTGAAATAGCGAAAATACAGGAACGTTTTTTAAGTTTTTTTTTAAGGCATCGATAACGTAAACACAATTTAGATCTTGTATTTGCATTTTTTTTGTTCGTACGCTGAAAGAAAAATTTAAAAATAAAAATTATCATTAGCCTATTTCAGTCTCTTTTTAATTGTACACAATTTATGAAGCTACTATTAACATGAAAGTACTTTATTTGTGTTCTAGTTGTTAATTTCTTTGTTCATTTTTTCTTTTCGTATTATTTGGATTCATCGGACTACTGTTCTCATATTGAGTGTGATTTTCCTAACGCTTCGGTCGATGTAACCTTAGACCTTCTTCAGGTGTATCTTGTCGAACTCGGGTATTCGGACGGAATTTAGAACGGAACTCTATTTACTTCACAAGTGTCACGTGCTCTTGTTCAGTCAGGCATGACTAGATGGAGTTCCTAAGTAATTCTGGACGGTAAACCATCTACCATTGTGGGACGAAGTAAAAAATTATAGACAGAGAGGAACGGTGGAGAATAAAACGACTTAAAGAAGCAGCATATATGCTTGGGAATAACTAACTGCTAAGTAGACCTAGTATAATACAATATGAGAACCAGTAATTATAAGCAACAGATAATATATTCAAGTTATAAGTAAAAACATTAATATATATATATATATATATATATATATATATATATATATATATATATATATATATATATATATATATATATATAGCCAGTGGAGTTTAGTTTCCTAGAAGTACATCCAATGAAACAACATGTGTCTACCAAAATAGTGCTCAATGAGTGAACAGAGCAGGTATATTAATTTTATTTATACAAACATTAATGGCTACATATGTGCATACATGTTTCTGTAATCACCCACGTTGGGGGATTACGTCTTCAGGCCAAGTAATTCTTGACCTGAAGACGTAATCCCCCAACGTGGGTGATTACAGAAACATGTATGCACATATGTAGCCATTAATGTTTGTATAAATAAAATTAATATATATATATATATATATATAGAGAGAGAGAGAGAGAGAGTGAGAGAGAGGGGGGGAGAGATGGATAAAATATAGGAATGATTAGTAATAAATGGTGATATTTACAACTAGAAAGAAAAATAAGTTTAAGGCTCTTAAAAGTCGTCCTAGAATTGCCCACATTAGCGCAAGAGTATTTGGAAAAATCAGCTGTACAAGTGATATTCTTCCTCAGTGCGGGCGACCGAAAAATACAATTGACATTTACTTGGGGCATCTATCCAATCATGGTTGACGGAACAAGAGCACGCTACCTCCGTGAAGTAAATAAAGGGTTCCGTCCAAATTCCCGAGTTCGACAGAAACACTCCCGAGTTCGACAAGAGACACCTGAAGAAGGCCGAAACGTTGTGAAACTCACACTCAAAATGCGAACAGTAGTTCGAGGAATCCAAGTAATACGAATAACCAATCCTCATCTAAAAACTTCAGAAACGTCTTTTATTTCATATATCAGTACTATACTTGAATAACGAAACCTTTCCGGGGGGCGAGGGGGGGGGCTCTTAAATCATGGGGCCAACGCTGGACACTTTTTTGCCGATCTTCAGCGCAGCTACATGTGTTTAAAATGTAAACAAAACACGAAGAAGAAGAAAAAGAAGAAGAACAACAACAACAATAATAATAACAATAATAATAATAGCAATACTATTACTACTAAGAATAATAGTAATAATAATAATAATAATAGCAATATTAATAATAACAATAATAATAATAATAATAATAATAGCAATAATAATAATATTGATAATAACAATAATAATAATAATAACAATAATAACAATAATAGAAATAACAATAATAGAAATAACAATAACAATAATAATAATAATAACAATAATAATAACAATAATAGTAGCATTAATAATAATAATAATAATAATTATTATTATTATTATTATTATAACAACAACCACAATAATAATGATAATAATGATAATAATAATAATAATAATAATTATTATTATTATTATTATTATTATTATTATAACAACAACAACAACAATAATAATAATAACAATAATAATAATAATAATAATAATAATAATAATAATAATAATAATAATAATAATAATAATAATGAATACAAGAAGGACAGGGGAGAACGGTGAGGTGAACGAGAAGGAATATTATGGCTGTGGCAGTTTTATGGCCTTCTATCTTGGGAATGTTCGTGTGGAAAAAAGGCGCACTCTTGTTATTTTTAAGAAACTGCGCTCCGCCCCACACTTACCATTAAAGAAGGTGGAGATATTGTGATCGGTGC
This sequence comes from Euprymna scolopes, assembly GCF_053919585.1. Classification (NCBI taxonomy): domain Eukaryota; kingdom Metazoa; phylum Mollusca; class Cephalopoda; order Sepiida; family Sepiolidae; genus Euprymna; species Euprymna scolopes. The sequence goes on from NC_136493.1 coordinate 94,714,024, forward strand.
CAAACAGCGTGTTTATAGTATTTGCGGGATGTTCTGGTTGTAGGGTTGCGGGAAGGACACACTGATTTAGAGTCCACCTGAATGTATACGGGGAAACACGCCTCCAACCACGATCTAGAGAGCTTAAACGACATTAATCACCACACACACACACACACACACACACACACACACACACACACACACATTTATATATGTATGTATATTTATATCTATTTACCTCTCTTACTCCCACTCTGTCTGTCTGTCTGTCTGTCTGTCTGTCTGTCTCCCTCTCTCTCTCTTTCTCTCTCTATGTATCTATCCATATATATATATATATATATATATATATATATATATATATCACCACACACGCTCACTCAAACACACACACACACACACACATTTATATCTATATCTGTATTTATATCTATTTATCTCTCTTACTCCCACTCTATCTGTCTGTCTATCTGTCTGCCTGTCTCTCTCTCTCTCTCTCTCTCTCTCTCTCTCTATCTATCTATCTATCTATCTATCTATCTATCTCTCTCTCTCTCTCTCTCTATATATATATATATATATATATATATATATATATATATATAGAGAGAGAGAGAGAGAGAGAGAGAGAGAGAGAGATGTTATTATTATTTTATTTTTTTTTACATGGAGGTCACCACTTATCAGGCCTGGAAGCCACTCAGGGATAAGGGTTATTGCGTGCACAGTAATCAATGGGATAGTATCGTAGTAATCGTTAGTATTGGAGATTTGATAAAGTGTCTTACTTAAGTGGGCGGTTCATCAGGAATTTGTTTATGTTGGACTTGAAGACATCTAAGTTGTAGTCAGGTGGGAGACAGGCAAATGAAAGAGAGTTCCACAGGTGTACACTTCTAAGAAGGAAGCTTTGTTCATGGAATCTACGTTTTGATTTAGGCACAGATAAAGAGTGTGGAAAATTACTGACAATGGTTTCAGCTAGACGGGTATTTTTCGTGAAAGATTGGCGAGGGGGGCAGAGATTGGAGCTCGGACCAGCACTTGCCATGGAAATAACGATAAAACAAAGAGAGCGGCGTCTCTTCTGTGGGAGAGAGGTTGAAGGGAAGAGAAAAGGGCATCCCCGACCAAGCCACAAAGTCCAGGCAGGATAGGCTGTTTTTAGCAGCTCCAGCCCAGATGTGGTAGCAGTACTCCATCCTTGGACGTACTTGGCTTTTATATAGATAGAGAATTGCATCAGTAGTGAGATATCTTCTGGAGCGGTAGAAAGTTCCCGCCATTTTCCCAACGACCTGGGTAACAGACTTGATGTACGTGTTCCATTTCAGATCAGGGTTAAAGGTCAAATCCAGAAGCTTGTCAAAACATGGAGGTTCCCCAAGACGAGAGCCATCCATTTCAATTGATGCCAGACGGGGATTAGAGCGCTGATGATGTAAAGATAGTTGGTTTTAGGTCAAGATCAGAGGAGAGAGAATCAGAGACAACTTTGTCATTTACGGCCTTTGATATGTTGCCATAGATGGTCGTGTTATCAGCATAGATATCACCGAATGATTTAAGTATGTGGTTTGGGAGATCATTGATGTAGATCAGGAAGAGAGTTGGGCCCAAGTTGGACCCCTGGGGGATTCCAGCATTAATACTGTGGACCTCTGATTTCTGCCCATCACCCACTACTCTTATGAGCCTATCAGAGAAAAATGATTTAATAATTGAGAAAACATTTCCAGTTATACTGTAGCTGGAAATCTTGTGAAGTAGGCCCTTATGCCATACCTTTTCGAAGGCCTTTGATAGGTCAGGGGCAATTGTCCTAGAAAGGAAGCCTTTGTCGAGAGATTCACTAATCCTATGAGATATAACCGTGAGCACATCTGCTGTAGATCTAGCAGAACGGAAACCATATTGCATGTCACTAAAAAGGTTGTTTCTGCTGAGGTGGTTGTGCTCTATTTAAGATGGATTCCAGCGGCTTTCTCATGACATACAAGAAACTTATTGGTCTGTACTGGGAGAAAGATGCCTTATCACCAGAATTCTTAAATACAGGGCATACTGCTGAGGTTTTCCAGGGTGTTGGAAAGCACTTCTCCTTATGGCAACGCTTAAACAGTTTTGTAAGTATTTATTTGTTTTTGTTCGCGATACTTTTTGAATGAATTCAATTATTTATACGTAAGTGTATTTTTACCTAAATGCGAGTTGGGAATGATTTTCCATTTTAACAATTTGGTACCCCCAAATGGGGAGTAGAATATGTATTGTTTAAATATAATTTAAAAGATAATTTAAATTATAATCATGCATACATATTTCTGTGGAAATATGATTTTACAATTCTATTTAACCTTTTCTTTTTTAAATACTAATCCTTAATCTATGAAGCTCAATGTAATTACAGAGCATATAACAAACAATTGATAACAATCTATATTCTACATTACATGATTTTAACCATCTTACAATTTATTCCTTTTTTCCTAATAACGTTAACATTCACAATTCTTGACAGCAACTGTTTCATTGATTGTTATAATAATTAGGGCTAGGACAACAGCATATTCTTTTCATTGTTTTGACTCTCGAGTGTGTATCCGTTGATATCTCATATGCTTTTATATAGAGTGATGTTGTTCTCTGTTGATTAACTGTGTCTAACTGTGTCGGATATATACTCGAGAGTTAAAACAATGAAAAGAATAATCTGTTGTCATACCCCTATTAACAATTAAGTGAATGATTTTGTGCTAAGAAGCAGTTGCTGTGAAGAATAGTAAATGTCAACGTAATTAAAGGAATAAATTGTAAGATGATCAACGTCATGAAATTTGGAATATAGAGTTTTGTTATTTATATTTCGTTTCGTCCTCTTAGGGAATCGCCAAGCAAAAATATATGTTGCCTACTCGAATTAAATACAATGTCTGTGTGTAGCTTACTTGCCTTAAATTTATTTTTACCTCAACAGGGAAGAAAAGCTCTTTATGTTCATCAAAAACATTTTTTTACGTTTCAAACTTTTGAGATGGGGCTTTACTATTTGTACTATTTAGATTCTTCAAAATTACTCTTCTCATCTTGAGAGTAATTTTAATAACGTTTCAGTCGATCTAATCTCCAACCTTCTTCAGGTGTATTTTGTTAAACTCGGGATTCTTTCTATTCTTTCTATCGAACTCGGGAATCTGCACAGAATTTCGGACGGAACGCTTTATTCAATTCACGGGGGTAACTTGTTCTCATTCCGTCCGCGATAACTGGACAGCAGTCCTAATTATTCGCAACTGTATTTTCGGTCGCCCACACTGAGGATTGAACTTTCAACTTTCAGAAAAATATGATTTTTTCTACCTAATTTTTATCAAGTGCACTAAATATTGCCCCACGAATCCCAAGTTTGACAAGATACACCTGAAAAAGGTCGGAGGTTACATCGATCGAAATGTGAAAATGATACTCAAGATTAGAACAGTAACCTGAAGAATCCAAATAATACAAAATATTCTTTTATTGTTCAATAAGAGCAGACAACTCTTTCAGCCAAAACTAATACACATTCTATTCACCATATATGTATTAGGTTGGAGAAGAATAATGTCGTCTTTTTGACATGAAGTTGAACGTCAAAAAGAAAAAAAAAAGAACGACATTATTATTGCACCAACCTAATAAAAAAAGAACGACATTATTCTTGCACCAACCTAATAGTTTTCTTTTTTCCTTATCGTGCACTCCTCGGTATCTATATATATACTCCAAAACAATCACTCGGTTGTCTACATTAAGATTAAAACTAACAGCAAAAAGTCCTCGGAACCCTCTTCACCGCATGGTTTATCTGGTCGACTTGGACAGTTTCTGTACTTACATATCGGATATATTTCTACGCTTCATATTCACAAAGGAAGTATCCTCTATAGCATTAGACTTGACAGACTATTGGCATTGTAGCTATTTAACCTCTAACAGATTTCAATTTACACCAAATAGCCAACCGTATATACCTCTTAATGTGCTGCTGCACTTTTACATAGAAATCACTATTTTAATTGCTTTAAACAAAACAGCTGTTCAGAAACTCAAGCCGCCCTGGCGAAAGATCATTGAAAACGGGAAAGCGCCTTTCGCTCAAAATGTAAAGTTTAAAGTCCCGGGTCAGAGGTTCGATTCCCACGATCTCTGGTGCATTACAAACAGAGTTCTGAACAGATGTGTAACTTTCATCCCGTCCATCATGAACGGTCCTGAGGTGATTACTTCCGCATTAGACAAAGCCATGAATTTCGCATTATACTCCACCTTGTGTGATAATGGCCGCCTATACCACCCCTCTCCCCGAATTTCCGCTCATCGCTGACAATACTCTGAACGACATCCATATATCTGTTTGAGATGTCGACAATCTTTATCTAGAACCATGATCTTACCAAAGCAACTAGCCCTGACATGATTCCAATCATTGTGCTCAAAATGTTACAACCGTAACTAGCGCCATGGTTTCCGTTCCGAAAAATCAACTGCCGATGTGTTGCCGATAATATCACACAGGATTATTGAATTAATATACGAAGGGTTCGTTTATAGCTCTTGGCATATCTAATGCATTTGACAAGGTCTGGCACAAAGGTCTACTGCATAAGGTTTCCAGCTATGAAATAGCTGATAATGTACTCTCAACATAAATCCTTTCTCTCTAATAGGTCTATCCAAGTAGTTGTTGATGGGTAAACAGCTGAAGCTTACAGTATTAACGCTGGTATGTCTCAGGACCCAACTCTCTTTCTGATCTCCATCGCTGACCTTCCAAGTCACAGTCTTCGTTGATTCGCTGATATCTATCTAACAATACTACTATCTACGGCAACACTTCAAAGGCCGATAAAGATCATGATCTTGCAGATTCTCTCTTCTCCTAGCTGGAGTGTGTAATACAATGGGGGTAATAAATGGCTAATTACTTTTACTACGTCCAAATCCAAATTGCTGTCTTTTCATCACCAACGCTCTGATTCCCGATTTTTGTCCAAATAGAAATAAATAAATCACGCTCCGATGAAGTACCCGACTTTGATAAACATCTGGGCTTTTACTTTATTATACAATGAAAC
>NC_136493.1:94724122-94749122 GCF_053919585.1 Euprymna scolopes
TTTTTTATTTATTTACTTACGTTGCCTTTTGCACTTTTACAAATATTATTTACGTTGGCTTGACTATTTTCATAAATGAAAAAAAAGTAACTAAACCATTCATTGATAATTTGTCAATCAATCAACGCCCAAATTTGTAGTTTTGAAAAAATTACAAGCGCGTACTTTCGTTTTGCCACACACACACACACACACACACACACACACACACACACACACACACACACACACACACATATATATATATATATATATACTAGCAGTTCCGCCCGGATTAATTCGGGCCCTATGTACTGTTCATACCTTATGTGCATATATATATATACATATATATATATATATATATTAAAAAGTTTTACTTATGTCCAGGTAATCTACATCTAAAATCTCAAGTGTTTAGACCCAAAATTGACAGAGGAGTTTGGTAGAGTCTGCAAACGTCAATTCTTCCAAATTTGACCTCTTCGCAGCCAACTTCTCGCCTACAAACTAAGTAAAAAGCTTTTTGTTTGTATGAATATCCTTTATGCAAAATTTCAAATGTTTAGACCTAAAACTGGCTGAGTAGTTTGCTAGATACTGCAAACGTCAAATCTTTTGAACTTTGACCGGTTGACAGCCAAATTTTCTGTCAAAAACGGATTAAAAAGCTTGCCATATGTTTGAATACACTGTATGTAAAATTTCAAATGTTTAACAAAAAATTGCCTGAGTAATTTGGTATGGAAAGTAGAGGTCAATTATTTTAAACTTTTAACCCAATTTTGACCTCATTTATATTTATTGTTTTGGGCTCAAATCAGATTAAAAAGTTTGATCCATGTCCAAGTAACCTACATTTAAAATTTCAAGTGTTTAGACCCAACATTGACGGAGGAGTGTGGTAGAGTGTTCAAAGGTCAAATCGTCGAACATTGACCTTTGACAGCCAAATTCTGGCCGAAAACCGATTAAATAGATTTTCTCTAATCTCAATATCCGTTTATGTCAAATTTCGAGTCTGTACACTTAAAATTGACACAGTAGTTTGGTAGGAACATGTACACACATAGACATACCCACAAACAATTTCACTTCATTAATAAGAAAAAATTAAATAAGATATGAAGCACACTCAGGCTTGAACAGTGGATTATTCGAGCTGATATCTCAAGATTATGATAACTCTGTTTTTATCAAAAAGATATGATTTACTAAAAAAAAATTTTTTTTTATATCCCTTGGCCGGTGTAACATAAAATATTCCCCTGTATTTTTTTTTATATCTTTAAGAAAGAAACGCTATTTTTAAGATCGGATTAAAAAAAAAAAGTCTATACATCGGATGAATTTTTTGTGCAAATCATATCTAAGAACACTGCCAGACATATAAATTAGCTTTGTTTGAAATTTGCAAAAGATACGGTTAGCCATATAGAAAGCATGAAAAACGAACTCTCTCCCTTACACACACACACACACACTCACACATACAACACACAAACACACACACACACACTGACCTTTTTTTTTTATTATTCATGTTCACCCCTAACAACACATATCACCATAAGGGGCTACTATTTGGGATAATGCCTAGGAAAGATTAACAAAGTGTTTGGTTTACGTTATATTTAAACTTCTGCATATCAGTACAGCCAGGAAAGCAGGTAGCATAAAGGGAATTCCAAAGTCTAGCTGTTTGAGGCAGAAACTATTAGAATAGACAGCTTTCTGACATTTAGGGATCTCAGTAATGAAGGGTAGTGATTTTGTTGTTAAGCGGGTTTATCTGGGATATGTACGTCTATTAGAATAGACAGCTTTCTGACATTTAGGGATCTCAGTAATGAAGGGTAGTGATTTTGTTGTTAAGCGGGTTTATCTGGGATATGTACGCCGAGGGAGCATAAGTGCAACGAGTTCATCGGAGCACATTCCATTAAAATATTTGTAAAACATGCACAGTGATGCAACATTGCGGCGATAGAACAGAGGTTGAAGCTTAATTGACAAATTGGGATTGGAAAGCTTTTTTTGACGCTATCCAAGAGGGGAGACTAGTGGTAGATGCACCAGGTTAGATGTGGCAACAATACTCCATGTATGGGCGAATGGTCGCCTTGGAAATGTATGGGATACTGTCAAGTGTGAGTAATTTTCTAACTCGATAGAGGGAACCCACTTTCTTTGCAGCAGTATTCACAATGTACTCAATGTATTTGTCGCAGTTCATATTGCTCGTGAATATTAGGCCTAGGAGTTAAAAAGAAGAATTCTCAAGTAGGGTGTTATTTATTATGAATATCGGTGGTTGGAGAGGTGTCTAGTAATTGTTAAAGGAAAGTAGCTTAGTCTTAATCGTATTAATTATTAGCATCCATATGCAACCTCTTCCACTACGGTCTGGATGTCATTTTCTAACGATCTTGTCGCTGTCTTAGATTTATGTACATCCGTTCTTCTACATCATATCTCCATGTTATAGAACGTTGTATCTTCAGCAAATGTACCAATCTCTCGCACAATATTATCAACGAGGTCGTTTATGAATATCAGGAACATTACTGGTCAAAGGATCGACCCCTGGGGTACTCTTGCATTAATGTTATGCTGCTTGGATGAACGTCCATCAATGACAATCTGGATGGTCCTATTGTCTAAGAATGATTTAATTATATTTAGTAGATTTTGTTTCTAATAGTAAAGATAAAGATAGAGATATAGTTCTCATTGTATTTTTATCGTAGGTGATTGCTTAAAAAAGAATTAGTCCAGCTTTGTTAAGTTCTTCTTCAGTAATGCTAGATAAATTTACTATTTTTTGTTTACCAGGTGGTTTTTTATTCACACACAATTTTAATCGTAAACTCCAAACTTAAAAACTAAGCATAAGTAATGGATATTATAAACCTCCTCGTTTTAAGGAGAGGTTATTTATTGCAGTTTGGCGGAGTGACTCGACGTACAAATAGTAACGGGTTGTTTTGTTATTTTCATTTTTTTATTTAATTTTTGTGTTCATCCAAAGACGTCCTTTCCCAGTTGTAAATTGGCTATCTCCATTTGAATCCTTGTTCCTCATCTTGCTTTTGGGATTAAGCAAATAAATTCTAACTACTAGGGCACCGTTTATTAAGCTTTGCGTAATCCTTACGGTCAATTACATGTCTAAAAGGATGCACCGCTCAAAAACAAAATTACTTACCATAGTATATATTTCATTATCAACAAATTTTACGTAGTAAATACCATAGTATATATTTTTGAATACCTGGTTTAAGTTACCTTTATTTTTTTATTTGTCATTTCTTATGAAATGCTCAATTGAGAGGGTTTGCTTATATTACTCCAGAAAACATCTTTAAATAAATGTGAAAAAGAAAAACAAAAGATTTTTAAACATGCATGAAAAATAAAGAAAAAACATATTTATAAAGAAACGGGATAAATGAACACAAAACATTTTTAAACAAACGTAAAAAAAATAACCAAAAAAACATTTTAAACGTACGTAAAAAAAAACAGAAAACATTTTTTTTTAATGTAAAAAATAAAACAAACACATTTTAAAATTAATGTGAAATATGAAAACAAAATATTTTAAACGAACGTAAAAAACACACAAATTTTAAACAAACATGAAAGAAAACATTTTAAAAGAAACGTGGAAAAGCATTTTTAAACAAACGTAACAATAAACAAAAACAGTGAGAACAAACATAAAAAATAAACACAAAATATTTTAAACAAATGTGAAAAATGAACAGAAAACATTTTAAACAACCGTGAAAAATAAACAGAAAACATTTTAAACAACCGTGAAAAATAAACACAAAATATATTAAACAACCGTGGAAAATAAACACGAAACATTTTAAACAAACCTGAAAATAAACACAAAATATTTCAAACAATCGTGAAAAATAAACAAAAAATATTTTGAAAAAACGTGAATATAAGCACAAAATAATTTTGAACAAACATGAAAAATAAACACAAAACGTTTTAAACAAACGTGAAAATAAACACAAAACATTTTAAATAAACGTCAAAAATGAACACAAAATATTTTTTAAACAAACGTGGATATAAACACAAAATAAATTTTAAAAAAACATGAAAAATAAACACAAAAACATTTTTAAACAAACGTGAAAAATAAACAAAAATCATTTGAAACAAACGTGAAAAATAAACCCAAAACATTTTAAACAAACGTGAAAAATAAACACAAAACCTTTTAAATAAATGTCAAAAATCAACACAAAAACATTTGAAACAAACGTGAAAAATAAACAAAAAACAGTTGATACAAACGTGAAAAATCAACACAAAAACATTTTAAACAAACGTGAAAAATAAACACAAAACCTTTTAAATAAATGTCAAAAATAAACACAAAACATTTGATACAAACGTGAAAAATAACCCCAAAACATTTTAAACAAACGTGAAAAATAAACACAAAAACATTTTAAATAAACGTCAAAAATAAACACAAAACATTTGAAACAATTCCGTGCTAATTATCGATTCCGATACAATTACCGATTCCGATTCCGATTCCGATTCTTCATAAATCTCTAATTATTTAACTATAAAGTTGTTATTTCCCTTGATTTTCGTAAAAAACACATTGTAAATATGCCGATATTTTCCTAACCGTCAAAATATACATATGGAGGATGATATATTGAGTTTAGCTTTACTGGTAATTTAAAGTCAATAAATATTTATTATTTTATCATTATTACCAGCAATGGAAGATTTTGCTTTGAACTAAATCAAATAGAAGCAGACAATTAAAAGAATCGTTTTGGCATCGGAAAATAGGCATTAATTTTCCGATTCCGATACCCGCAAATCTTCTGATTATACCGATTAATCATCCCAACACTAATATATTTATATATATATATATATATATATATATATATATATATATATATATATATATATATATATATATATATATATATATATACATGAAGGCCTTCTTTTGCTGAGAATTAATTTTCGCTCTTCATTTTGAATTCCATTTTCGGAAATACGGGTTGTTGCATGATGAGGTCTCTAGTTGGTAAATACTGGTAGACCGAAACATGCTCATGACTGTGTAGCAACAAACTACTGCTTATGCAAAGACAAATGTAGCCTGCTCTACTTCTGTATTGATCACTCTCGTATGAACCTCGTTATATTTCACTGGTTAACCTAAATAGCAACCTCAAATTATATATATATATATATATATATATATATATATATATATATATATATATAGAGAGAGAGAGAGAGAGAGAGAGAGAGAGAGAGAGAGATGGCGGTTCATGGTAGGGGGAATTTAGCAATGTGTGTGTGTGTGTGTTTGTGTGTGTGAGAGAGAGAGAGAGAAAGAAAGAGAGAGAGAGAGAGAGAGATAAACCTATGTATTCTCCTGACTCGATTTACCATAATAGGTGGATGAATTTTACTGTCTTCAAACTACGTGTTGAATAAATCAACTTTATTTATTGTAATTTTATTGGCCTACCAACAGAGACAAGCCTCTTCACTTCAATTTATTTTAACGATCCTTATGTCCTGCTATGGTGGACTCAGTCTAGAATTTCAGGAATTCGATTAACTGCCGAGCATGCTTAATGTTTAACGGAGAGTCTGGTGCTAATTGTTGACACTTTTTTTTTTTTTTACTGCACTATTTTCGATATAAAAGATCACACGTTATCTAACTCGGACCAATCAAAATGCAGAAATAAATGCCTAAATACATATTTGCAGTTTTATTCATAAAGCCAGTGTACTAGCGAGAAAAGAATGTAGCCTACAAATTATATATGCAACCGTAAAGAGTCCAGTTCTGTTATATATGATATTAACGTCTTTCTTATCAGACTTTACATATTATTTTGAATTTTGACAAAAGGGTAAAAGTCAGCGACATTTGTGCATAGAAAGATTGTCTGCAAAATTATTCAATCATATTCTCTTCATCAGACCATAAGATATTCGCTCGAATTCGGCGTTTAATAGTTTTTAATTCCCTTCATTCCCGTGACAATTGTTTGGTGGCTCTAAGGTAAATGCTTAGCTAATAGAGTAAGAAGTGGCTTCGTGGTTGGGTTCGATCTTATGACCGACAGGAATTGTCACCCTCTACACTGATGATTGTGTAAACATGATATATTAGTGTCTGTAGGTGTAAAGAATAATTTAGTTTAATTTTGATATATACGCGGCATAATCGCGTTGACACACCGGTTCTCTAGGTGTGTCAGAAATTTCGTGAAAATAGTGCATAATTCCACCCCATCTTTCCAAGCTTATAACTCCTCGAAAAATGTAATTCAAGCGCTAATTTTTTTTCAATTAAAGGAGCAAGGACCAAGGTTTCATCAAAAAGAAAACAAAAAAAAACAACGTGTTTTTTTTTTTTAAAAAAGGTTTAAAATTTCGGACTTTACAGAAAAATTTCTAAAAAACAGTTCTTTTTTATGTTTAAAATTTTAATATATTATTTATTCACCTTTTCTCTTCAATTTGTGATATATAAGACTTTGGTACATAAATTAATTATTTATTTTTTAATAGACATTTCAAAATGGGAGGCGTGAATTATTCGACCCCCTGTCTTTCCAAGCGTATAACTCCTCGAAAAATGTAATTCAAGCCCTAATTTTTTTTTTTCAATTAAAGGAGCAAGGACCAAGGTTTCATTAAAAACAAAAAGAAAAAACAAATAACGTGGTTTAAAAAAAAGGTTTAAACTTCAAACTTTACAGGTAAAATTCTAAAAAAACACTACTTGTTTTTTGTTTTAAATTTGAATATATTATTTATTGACCTTTTCTCTTCAATTTGTGAGTAAATTAATTATTTACTTTTCGGTGAGTAAATTAATTATTTACTTTTTAATAGAAACTTGAAAATGGGGGGGGGCGTGAATTAAAAAAAACGTTTGTCTAAAATATTATATTCGGTTTATTGGAAAAAACATAAAATTTCACATTGACCCTGAAAATATCGTAAAAATAGAATCAATAGAAAAATTTTGATAGATTTTTAAAGTTTAAAAATTGAAAAATATTGAGTTCGGAAAATTCATAACTGTTTTTAAAAAATAACTATTTGTATTACTTTTAAAACAACTTTAATAGTTTATTTTGGAAGTATAATCCATAAAGAAAATAAATAACCCACTTTTAACAGAGAAATTACGAGATTTTTATATTTTATTCGCTGTTCCGTGTTAGGGGTGTCAAAAATTCCTATAAAAATTCTGATACACCTACCGGTTCTCATCTTATCGCCCAAGTTTAGCAACGTTGAGCTACACTGACTATAAAGTAAGCGGAAATTTTAAATTGTAAACGCATAATTTTAAATATATATATGTGTGTGTGTGTGTGTGTGTGTGTGTGCCTATATGTATACGTCTATACATGTGTATGTGTATGTATGTGTGTGTATATGCGGGTATATATGCATATGGCTATTTTCGGCGATATGTTTGACAGAGAATGGAATAAAATACTTGACGATATTTAGACATTCAGTAAAAATAAAATAAATAAATAAATAAATAAAAATTAACCAAATAGCTAGATAAACGAATACCATCTTCCACAATAAACAGAGATATAAGAAATTATAATATAATATATTATTTATAAACTCAAATGTATAAAACTCAAAATAGAAATAACTCACATATAAAGGGATCTTTAGGGTAAGTGAATTTACACAAGTTAGTAATTATTTTTTTTTTTAAAAGCCTCCACATTACAATTCAGGAAATTAAATTAAAATAGTGTATATAGGAATACACTACCTATAAGATCACTTAGAACCTGATATTATTTAAACATATCCAGATATATAGTAACCAAATAAAAAATAAATTAAATAATGGCATATGGGATACTGATCCGTTAACTTTTAATTAATCAAAATTGAAAGCGTATAAAATATATAAAAAATATGATAAAATACAAAAAGGATGAGTTACCCCCCCCTTTAATTAAAATAAAAAAAAGAATCAAAAGATTAAAGAATTAAAAGATACATTAATTACTTCCCTTGGACACGTCAGAAATAACCGATCAACACAGGAAGCCATGTAAATTAAGAACCAAATAGGACAAAATCAATTAAAGAAAATAATTTAAACATAAATTTACCAAAATATATTAAATCAATAATTGAAAAATTAATATCACAATAAAATATATAGAAAAAGGGACAGACAAGCTATAATCAAATAAAAATGAAAATTATTAGGGATAATGTGTGCGGTTCTAGTTTTTTTCCCAGAAAGATAAACTGAAAACAATATGGTTGATGAGAGTCTAACATTATTTACCATTAACTTTTGGTAGGCTTAAAACCGACGGTACCAATGTGTTTCTGGCCTCCTGTACAGTTTTGAATAAATATTAAGCTCCTATATTGAATTCTTTTTTCTTTGTAATTGAGCACATTGATGGAATTCTTTCCCCAAAACAGTGAATGCAGGATAAAGAAATCCAAACAAATAGACCTCTGAATTGGGTCCTATGCCGAACTCTCATCGGTATCTTTTTATGTTTTTCACCCCATAAAAATAAAATACATATGTAACCAAGTCGAGGGAGTGTCGAACAATCCTGCATCATGGTACCAATTATTATAAGCAAACCGTCGTCAGCCTCGAAACACATAGCTAACCCTAAGTCACTGTTCCTACACTTTTATCTTAGTCTAGAGATGGACCCTTCAAAATATGACCAGACACTCACTGGTTAGTTGAAATCAGCGCTCTGATGCGCAGAACGCAATAAACGCGTACGATACTAATCTATGTTGTAATACTTTAACATTCTTGCCGTTTGTTGTCAAAGCCTGTGATTGAGTTATGCTTCGTGGGTGTTTTAGGGAATTGTTCGTATATCATTTTTCTCCATGCGGTTTGGCCGTGGTTGTGGTGTCGGCGCTCTAAATTACTGCATTTCCAAAACAAAGCAATTCAATGAGCAATGATAACTCGGAGACCATTTTCTTATAAAGGAAACTAATTATTACATTAAATTATTTCAGATACACTTCGTGCAAAGGAAACTTAAATTCGGGCATTTTCTTATGAACTTAACATAAACTGTTGCAAGATACAGGATTATTCAAGTTAAATTTTTCAGATAGTTTTTCGCTTAGGAAGAGGCAGTTTTCCACTTAGTCCCTTTTGGATCTCCTGCAGCTCTAGGTGAGAGCCTACAAACTGATGCGAACATTTCGAGGCCAACAAGCAAGTCTCGTACTTGTAAAAAAAAAAAAAAAAAAAAAAAACGGTATTTTATGAAAACCCAAATTCTGACCACCATCTCTCTGAGATTAGCATTTCCTCCTCTGTCGCTTGAAGATTAACTCTTCTTCTATTCTCTCTTCGCTTCTCGTTTCTTCCATTTTTTTTTTTTTCAAATCATTTTCGCTTTTTTCTTCTTTCCCCTGTTAACTCATTTTCTCTCTATTTTCTTTTGTGCTAAAGAAAAATATGTTTCCTTTTGTCTTTCTGTCCCTTCTAGATTCTCTTTTTACTCTTTCATCGTCCAATTTTCATTCTCCTGACAGAATACTTCGATTATCTACCATTTTGGGTGTTTTGTTGTTTTTTTTTCTTGATATTTGTCTAACTCGGGGATGTTTTGTTATTGAAAAACAGCAAACTTTTGTTTTTAATTTCGCTTTTCATATTCACAGATGGCTATAAAGACGATCTTCTGCATGCCAATAAAGGCACTGTGCCGCCCAAATATCTATTTTACTTCTTTGAGACATTATATGTGCTTCCAGACATATCAACAAAACATATGCTATTATATTCTCTGAAATCTGGGCGTATGAGAATTTTTAGCCATGTATCATCTCCGCAATTGACCACTTAATAGTAATTTACATCGCACGAAGAGTACGTAATAAAGCAAATCAAATATAACTTTACGTAGCTTAATTCAGTTTTATAGCTTAATTTAGTTTTATAGATCAATTTATTTTTGCCGATAAAGAGGTACACGCTGTATTAAACTTAGAATTTTAAACATGGGCATTACATTAACCAAATGACTGTAAAATTCTATTTGAAATCATGAATTAAAATCCATATGTGTCATAATACGACGTAACAGACAGAAAGTTACAAATTAGACGTGGGGAAGAAGAAGAGAGATATCTATTGTAGATAATTATCTGATAGAATTTAAAGCATTGCGTATCATATATATATAGAGAGAAAAATAAATGGTAGTTTGCTTGAAACATTGCTGGTAAAAGAAATATATGGAAGTTTTAAAAGCCAAAAGCAATGCACATATATATATATATATAAAGTTTTGTTTTCGGTTTCGATTCAAGCTGATGTTGAATGGCAACATCAATATACCACATATGAAAGAGTCCGCTGTGGAATTTCCACAGGTCCCGCTAGTTATTATTATTATTATTATTATTATTATTATTATTATTATTATTATTATTATTATTAATCATTTTGACAACTTCTAACAAGGAGAGTAAACCGTCAACTATCATCACAATCAGAGACGCAGGAAGTGAACAATATCGTTTATGTTGTTAAAATGGCATGCCAATAACATTTACTGCCAGTACTAATGAAAGAGCTAAAATTTTAATGCATCAACTACTTGTGTATAAACGAGAAAGATTCCCGAGTACGGAGAAAATATTCCCGAGTTCTAACAAGATACACCTGAAGAAGGTTTGAGGTTACATTAGTCCAAACGTTATACGAATAACATTCAAGATAAGAATAATAGTCCGGAGAATCTTAATCATACGAATACGGTTGGAGTTTGGTTGATAGATTTCAATCTCATAAACTAAGTAACATAATTACATTTTATTCTTCTTAACAATATGCCGGAACGATACACAAGAAAAAATAACTGACAAACACCAATTAATCATTTTGTAGGAAGAAAGACTTCTATGACAAAGAAATGATAACGAGCTTAGCTTTACTTTATATATTGGATTACAGATTTACCTACCTGTTGGTTTGATGACGCATTTTCCTTCAGCAAAAATGAATAACCTTGACATAACATATCCCTGCAGAGTTGCTTAACAACAAAATTACATCGCTTAACCGTAGAGGTCCCTGAATACCGGAAAGACTTCTACTCTAATAGTTTCCTCCCTCGGAGGGTGAGATTTTGGAATTCCCTTCCTGTTACCTGTTTCCCTGACTGTACTAATCTGCAGAAGTTTTTTTTACATGGGCATCACCACTTATCAAGGCCCAGAGACCATTCGAGGATAAGGGTTAAGAGTGTAGAGTATTCAATTGGACAATATAGTAATCGTTAGTAATGGAAATTTGATAAATTTTGTAACTTAAGTGGAACGGCTCATCAAGAATTTGTTTACGTTGGACTTGAAGACAATCAGATTGTAGTCAGCTGGAAATCAGGAAAACGGAAGACAATTCCACAGGTGTGCAGTTCTAAGAAAGAAGCTTTGTTCATGGAATCTACGTTTAGGTTTAGGTACAGATAAAGAGGGGGGGAATTATTGATACTGCTTTCAGACGAGTGTTTCTTGTGAAAGTTTGGCAGGGGGGCATAGATTGAAGCTCAGTCAAGCACTTGCCATGAAAATAACGATAAAGCAGAGACAAACTCGCAACATCTCTTCTGTGAGATAGAGGTTGCAGCGAAGAGAAAAGGACATCTTCTACGAGGCTACTAAGTCTATTTTGAACTATATCAAGGCAGGGCAAATCCTTTCTAGCAGCTCCTGCCCAAATGTGGCAACAGTACTCCATCGTTGGACGTACCTGGCTCCTATATAGATAGAGAATTGCATCAGCAGTGAGATATCTACTGGATCGATAGAAGGATCCCGCCATTTATCCAGTGGGCTTAGCAACAGATTTGAGGTACATGTTCCATTTCAGATCAGGAGTAAAGGTCAAGCTCAGAAGCTTGTCAAAACATAAGGCCTCCCCAAGACAAGAGCCATTCATTTCAATTGATGCCAGATGGGGGTCAGAACGCTGATGATGTAAAGATAAAAGCTTGGTTTTAGATGCATTAAAAGTAACCAGCCACTCCTTTCCCCATTGTACCACGTCCTCAAGATCAGAGGAGGGAGAATCGGAGAGAACTTGGTCGTTTACGGTCTAAGATGTGCTACCCTAGATGGTAGTGTCATCAGCATAAATGTCTACGAATGATGTAAGGATGTGATTTGGGAGCTCATTAAATGTTTAAATGTAACGTGACTCAGCATATGTCTTTTTGGGGGGCGTAACGTGATTTCAAAAAAGAAAGTTTTTTTTTTAAGACTTATATTTTACTGCAGAGGAATGCCGACATTCACTTGGTATATTAAACTTATATTAAAGAGTGAGAAACTAGTGATAGATGCAGCAGCACAGGTGTGATGACAATACTCTATGCATGGGACAATTGTGGTTTAGAGCCCACCATCTTCGCAGCAGCCTTGGCAATGGTAATACGTAAGACATGCTAAAAGATTTTGCTTGTGTTTAGATAAAAATATGATTATAGTCAACTAACTACACTTCCGGTGTAGCACTACCAGAGGCAAATCAGTTCCTTCACTCTTATTTTCCTTCAGTATTTCTATTGTGAGGCTATTTATTGAAATAAAATATGACAAAAGGTCATTATTGAAAATATATAATAAAAATTAACTAAATTATACAGATAAAAGAACATAATTAGGTTTTATCTTCACTTTTAATAACAAATTTAAAAATTTAAAAAAAATGAGTTAACTTGAAGTGTTATAATAAATATATGTTTATGAAATCATAAAAAATATTTTTTTTTAATTTTAAAAATAAAATTTTATTGAATTTATATAATAAATATATGTTTATGAAATTATAACAATATTTTTTTTTAATTTTAGAAATAAAAATCCATTGAATTTATATAATAAATATATGTTTATGAAATCATAAAAAAATTTTTTTTTAATTTTAAAAATAAATTTTATTGAATTTATATAATAAATATATGTTTATGAAATTATAACAATATTTTTTTTAATTTTAAAAATAAAATTTCATTGAATTTATATAATAAATATATGTTTATGAAATCATAAAAAATATTTTTTTTTTAATTTTAAAAATAAAATTTTATTGAATTTATATAATAAATATATGTTTATGAAATCATACATTTTTTTTATTTTTAAAATAAAATTTTATTGAATTTATATAATAAATATATGTTTATGAAATCATAAAAATATTTTTTTCAAATTTTAAAAATAAAATTTTATTGAATTCATATAATGAATATATGTTTGTGAAATCATAAAAATCAAAAGTGGGAATAGAAGGTGGTACGCGCGTTCCATTATGTCGCTTTTTTAATGTTTAAGATTATAAATGCAGAAACGTATTAATAATGTAGAAATTTGGTTTGAGAGACGAATGTTAGGGGTCGTTTGGAAATATCACATTTCTAACGAGGAAATATGAACTAGATGGGGATGCACTAATGAATTGCTAATGGAAACTATCATGAAAAGACAAACGACTTTCTTAGGACGTATTTACTAGAAAATCTGTAATTGACTGGTAATATGCCAGAATTGAAAAAGCAAGGTCCACCAAGACGCACTTTGAGGGACAACTTGATCGATTGGACGGGATTATTGTCAAAAGATGAACTGTTTCAGGCTACGGATAGCCGGTCGCATTGGAGAGCCGTGATCGTCGATGCTGTTAAACAGCAGGGCAGTTGTTGTTGTTGTTGTTGATGATGATGATCATGATTCTTCTTTTTCTTCTTCTTCTACTTCATTGTCCTGCTTCTCCGAACACAAGAATTAATGTCATTATAGTCACCCATACGTAAATATGGCAGAACGTATGATTCTACCGTAGTTGATTACAGTCTCCAACAAGATGGCGGCGCATAATATAGCATAATTTAACTAGTAAAATTGCGGTAATTGTAAAAAAAAAAATTGTTATTAATCACAAAATTCCAACGTTCTACATTGATGATTTCAGATACAAATTTAGCATACTCTTTGATAGAACATTTCATGACCAGTTGACATAAAGATCATTATTACGTCACTATTTTTCTTTTCCTCTTTTTTTTTTTTACTTGAATATCTAGTGATTGGGTCCGTTAAGAGTATGTTCAGAAGGAGGCTTGTTAATAAATTTATGCCCTCTATAAAGGCAGGTGAATACGTTAAGAGAATTACCTTTCCCTCTGTTGGCCAATCATAAAACTATGACATCATGATTTCTTTCTTTATAGCCATTTCGAGTCTCTGAACTATATTCTCAACGACTTTAACAGTCACGAATGTTAGCCGCCTCGTCAGGTCAACCAGTACTTCATTTGTCGACAATAAAATAGGCAAATTGATAGTTTCGTCGTCGTTTAATTTGTCTTTTACTTTTCCTTTGAATATATACTAATTGAAGTATTTCTCTTCCTCGAGTACATGCTCATTTATATAGTCATTTGGATTTATGTATTAACTACATGAACTAAGACGAGTTCATATTAAAACATCCTTGTACTCTTTAATGTGCAGGAACGGGTTAGATCACTTACTTAATAATTAAAAAACAATAAACATAGAGCACCTTCGACAGCTTATATTGCGTGCTTAAAAAATATATAGAAATCAAACACTTAACATTTCTTTGTGTATTTTCATACAAGTGAGTCAACAAAGGCCACGCAATGATTAGGGTTAATGGAATTGTTATTTGGAAAATAAAGCTTTGGATGAGATGACTTAAAACGATGAACGCAAGGGAGAAAATTAGATTGAGAAATCGCTCCAGACAAGACATAAAGCCATTTGATGTGAGGACGAAACATGATTTTTATAAAGACAAGAGATGGCCATTGAACTTAGTTTTTTGTTTGTTTGTTTGTTTGTTTGTTTGTTTGTTTGTTTGCTCATATTCACCCCAAACAAGGCAAATTGCCACTAAGGAAAAAGAGGGCTTCTGTGAATTATAAACTATGTCTAGAGAGACAATCTAAGTCGATATATAACGTGATTATTACTTTTATAATTGATCAAATACAACCTTGATACGAACTTTTTAGTAGGAAAAAAGTTGTTTACTTTGTTCAGTTTCTACACACTGCTCGTTGACACGTATTTACAACTCGGCACAATATGTTCTCTGTTTTTTTTTCTTTCCTAATCAAATAGAAGTCTTTTTTTTTTTTTTAAGCTAGAATCAGCTGTTGTGTTGCAATAATTCTCTCTAGAATACACAGATTGACGGGCTCTCTTTCGAAGAAGTAAACGGAGGAAACTCGCGTGCTTTTCAAGCGTCTTTCCGAATCATCCCAAGTATTATTTTTCTTTTTCTTTACACCTTCTATTTTCTTTCGATCTTGATGCATATATATTTATTTCATTCCGTGACTTTACGCTAATTCAATGCTTAAAGGACAAAGCCATCAACCACGTTAAAGGGATGTGCAGCGAAATATCTGTTCAATTTACACTTAAATTTCTGCATGATAGTTAACTCAGGGAAGCAATGCACAAGGAAAGAATCCCAAGTCTAGCAGTTCGGGAAAAGAACCCCTTAGAATCGAAAGCTCTCCTGTATCGGAGGGCTTTTAAAATAAAGATGTGGGATTTCGCTGTTTGTTAGGTTACTCGAAGTGATGCCAATGTTACAAATTCGACGGATCTTTCACCTCTATTTGTATTTCTTTTACGAATAACAAATATGTTTTTAACCCTTACTAAAGAATTTCCAAACATATTTTATCAAACCTACGTACTTTATATATATATATATATATATATATATATATATATATATATATATATATATATATATATATATAATAGTGGTTTAACGAAATAATAATAGATTCTATAACAGATACTTAAGTATATTGTTTTTGCTGGGATAGTTGGCAGTTTTGTTTTATTCATCAGATTAAGACACTTGACTTTGCACGAACAGGAGACCTATGGTTGTATACCAAGATGCAGCAGACTGATAACTAGGACTATGACAACAGCATATTCTTTTCCTTGGTTCCATTCTCAGGTATATATTCATTGATATATTATATGTTTTTATGTAGAGTGATGAGATCTTCTGTTTATGAATTGTGTCGGATATATACTCGAGAGTAAAAACCTAAGAGTAAAAACAATGAAAAGAATATGCCGTTGTCATAGCCCGACTGATCACCAGTATTTTAAAATGCTAAGCACACAAGTAGACTTTTCCAGAAAAGTATTTCCTTTTTTCTTTTCTTTCTTTTTTTCTTTTTTTTTTTTTTAATAAACATTGAATAATTTTGTATGGGTAGTTGACTTTGCATATCTAAAACACAATAGACAGATATGTGCGTGTGTTCACAGAATCGATAATCATTCAAATAGTGACCGTTCGTACCGCTTCGGTTAAATACAGAAAAGAAAAAAAAACAAGATGGCCGAAAACCATAAAGCTTAGATGTTATAAGATTTTCTGATGATTGCAGTACCTTGATCAAACGTTTAACTAACTAAAAAAAAAAAAATAAGGCGCAATTTTCATACCGGGGTAAAGAATAGCTGGGGTTTTTTTGTTGTTGTTGTTTTTGTTTTGTTTTGTTTTGTTTTATTATCTTGCAAAGTTAACATGTACACCTGGTGACCACATACGATTGTAAATCATTGTGCGAATGGCCAGTTAGTTAGTTCTTTAGCACCTTGGTGTCCAGTGTCATTAATTTCCATTTTCATTTTAGTAAGAGTCCTAAAACGTTTATGTCAAAAACGCTCGTTTAATAGGTAGTATGATGATAGGTCGTCAATTTCTCATAAATATACAATAAACTAAATAACAAAATCAAAAGGAAACACATTTCCTAACACGTTCTTTATCTCGCTGTTACATATTAAAGTAGTTTATTATATAGTCACACGGATGGGGTGTAATATAAAAACGGTCTGCCTTTGAATGATTCCATATGCTTCCGTCTTCGCGGGTTGAGTTTTTTTAATTCAATTTTAACTCCAAACAGGGTACAGTGCCATTTTGAAATAGGGGGCTACTACCTGGGACATAAATTGCAGGGATACTATGTAGGGAGATGAGCAGCAAAATGTCTGTTCACATTATACTTAAACTTCTGCATGCCAGTACTGTTGGGAAAGCAGAATCCAGGAAGGGAGTTCCAAAGTCTAGCAGTTCTGGGGAAGAAATTATTTGAAGTAGAAGGCTTTCTTACATCTAGGGATCTCAACTTTGTAAAGTTGGGATATTGTGCTTGTCGGGTTTGTCGTAGGTATTTATGTCGAGGAGGTACAAGGGCTTGTAGTTCGTCAGAGCATTCACCATTATATTACTTGAAGAACAGGCAGAGGGATGCAACATTTCGTCGATGGGACAGCGGCTGAAGCCTAGATGACAATTCATGAACTATTAGGTTGGCGACTCTCTTTTGAACTCTGACCAGTAGTGAGAGACTAGTAGCAGATGCACCAGCCCAAATGTGACCAGAGTACTCCATACATGGGCGAATGGTGGCTTTATAGAGGAACGGGATACTTTCAGGCGTAAGTAGCTCTCTAGCACGATAGAGAGAGCCCGCCTCCTTTGCAGAACGGTAAGGCAGGGTTCTTCATAAAATAATAGAGCACTATTTGTACAATAGTTGTATTTAGAATAAACTAGTAAGTTTATACTGATAGCGTAAGAAATGAAACACCCAACCGGATTTTGATTGCTTTTCTTATACAAATAAATTTAATTTATATATATATATATATATATATATATATATATATCGAAACCAATGAAGAAGGAACTCACACGTACATACACACAAAGTGACTTTTATATAATAGTAGATAGATAGATAGATAGATAGATAGATTAGATAGGACTGAAGATCTATATGCTTTGGTTTCGATTCCAGCTGATGGCATCCAAATTATATTTGATTATCTTTGAAATTACTACTATATATTGCGTACAATATGATAATTAATGAAACAATAGCTCTATAATAATAATAAATACGAAATATGTATAAATTAAAATATCATATTTAAACGTATTATAGGAACGAGCCAAGCTGACTGTATTGCTTGTATAGATTGAGTATAATGCGATAATCAATACTGAATTGGCTCTATAATAAATGATAAATACGAAATTTGTATAAATAAAAATATCATATAAAAGCGCATTTACGACCAAGGCGACTGTGTTATTTCTCTATATTAGGCATAATATAATAATCAATATAGAATTGGATCTATAATAATAACTAAAAAAAATTGCATAAATTAAAATATATTCATTTTAAGATCGAGCAATTTCGGACAACCAGTTTTTTTTTTTTTTTTTTTTAAAGAAAGTAGTAGCTCGAGCACTGTTAAACGATTGGCAAATGGTTATGTGATATGCATATGATGAATTATATTCGAGCACTGATTTATAGGGGTTAGAGCTGCCGATTGTCAACGCGATGGTTGTAGGTTCGATCCATGGCTAGCGAAAGGTGTTAGTCTATCAGCACTAATGAGTTGTAATACAACGAAACAGTACTGTATGTGGATGAATATATATATATATATATCGTGGTTTAGTTTCCTATATGTTAAAGGTGTCAATCAAATGGCAGTACAGTGTTCAGTAGTGGTCAATAACAATTAGAGCTGCATATTGATATAAATTTCGTAATTATAGAAACATTATTGGCTAGATATGTACATACATATTTCAAATCCACATTATTTGAAAGAAATCACAGCTGAAACATCTATGCGTATGTAACTTATAATGTTAATACAGAACAAATACATTTATACCACACACACACACACACACACACACACACACACACACACACACACACATATATATATATATTATTTTTATTACCGTTTTATCTGTTTAGATAATTTATCTGTGCTGGATCGTAAATATGGTCTGACATCCGAAACATATGTAATGTTTCGGATGCCGGACCATATTTACGATCCAGCAGCCTCGTTAGACCTTACCTATGGGTATTTAGCTTTACTGACCTTTCTGTAAGGTCTGACGATAAACAGATAAAACGGTAATTAAAAAATAAAACACATATTTGCTCTGCAATAGTATTGAGCACTCTTTTCAGGTTTTTACTAATTACCAATTTTACTATATATATATATATATATATATATATATATATATATATATATATATATATATATATATAGTAAATTATGAAAATATATATGGAAATAAGGCTTAATTAATTATCTAGCTCTACGTATGTATCGAGCACTGTTGGAGTAAATACTGAAAATTTACGCATAAAATTATATCTTTGCATATTAATTTATGTGATTAAATGATATATATATATATATATATATATATATACTTATTTTAACACATACTAGTTTTTCATGGTTATCAGCGTAGGAAGTGACAATTGCTACTGGTTGGTAGATTCGAACCCAGCTCCGAAGGAACCGCTGATTTCTTCTTTTTCGTCGTCGTTGTTGTCTTCTTCTTCTTCTTCTTCTTCTTCTTCTTCTTCTTCTTCGCTGTTATTTTCTCCTTCATCTTCTTCTTCTTCTTCACCCTGTTCTTTTTTTACTTATCTAACTTTTAATGTTAACTTTTTAGATTTCTTTGACTTAAATCGTTTTCTTTCCTTTCTTATTCTTATAAATGTTTTATCTTCTCCCCACACACCCTGTATACACCTCGCTTCTCCCCCATTTCCCCCTTCTCCACCGCTGCCTTTTTTTTTTTTTTTATTCATTGTTGAGCACCATGACGACTATTTCTACAGACATCTGAACGACACATGGTGGATATCTCACTTAATAATACGTCACCTAAAAGAGGAAATAAAATTAAGGAGTTCCGAAGAAAATCAGAGAGAAAAATAAAATACCAAAGATCCGCAATGCAAGTTCCCGCCCTCGCAATATGTAAATCACTTACAAAATGGCCACCACTTTAAATGCATGAGTCATTGCCAAGTTTCGTTCAAATCTTCATTTAAATCTTGATACCGTTCAGCTACTATCTACTGAAAAAGCAACAGATTTTTTAAAGACTAATCCATTACAACTCCAGATTTAGCCATGAAAATCTTGTTTAATACTTATGCTTGACAGACTGACGAAAATTCTCTTGCATAGTTACGCCTGATAATCAGGGTAAAATAATCCATACTTAAGTCATATAGAACTAGTAGAATTCTTTTTCAAAGACCCGCCATGAAATCAAAATTACTGTTTGAAATTAAAGATCGACAAAAATGCTATTTCAACTTAAACATTAATGACCATCAAAATCCTATTTCAAACGTACATTACACAGACCGTCAAAATACTTTTTTTTTTTAAATCTACCCATGAGATTGATATCACTCTTATTAATTATTAAAGATGGATGAAATCCGACGATATGAAATTAAGATGGAGGCGGAGGAGACCTAGAGACTCGACGTTTCGCCAGTCTTATACGGGCTTTCTCAAGAGGGATGGTCAATGGGGAGAGGGCTGAATTTTCATGGCTATATATACTAAGAGGGGAGAGTCTTTATATAAATTAACATTTATATACATACATACAGTTTAGGATGGTAGTGAAAAAAAACATCCTAAACTGTATATATGTATGTAACTGTTTAACTTATATAAAGAATTCCCCCCTTAGTATATATAAACATTCGATCCTCTCGTCACTGACCATCCCTCTTAAGAAAGCCCGCATAAGATGGGTGAAATGTCGAGCCTCTAGGTCTCTTCATGAATTTTATTTTAGACTTACATATGAGAGATTGATGAAGATCATATTTCAAACTCATGCCATGCAGACCAATGGCAAAACTTACGCAATATTAACTACAAAAAGACAGGGTTTTTTTTTTCAACTTACGCATGGCAGATCGACAATATACTATTTTAAAACCTATACATGATAGACGAATGCAAATGATATTTTATACTTCCACCGTACAGAACTACGAAATACTATTTCAAACTTATACAGTAGAAATGGATGAAAATGCTGTTTTCAACCGATATATAACAGAACGACAAAAAACTATTTTAGATATAAAATAAAATACGTATTATGTACGTTTGAAGTCAAAACAACGCATTCTTACAAAATAAACAGACATTTATTTGGTTTGAAATTTATGTTGAAATTCATAAATATATTTCGAAGCAAACCATCCTCAGTATGTATTTCTTTCTTTTTCTTTTTTTTTTTTGCCATGTTGTTTGTTGTTTTTACGGTAGTTTTTTAAATCACGGAACGGTGCGTTTGGTCACGCGGGATTCACGTTAAGATTTTTGTTCCTTAAAAGCACTGGTTGAGTTTGAATAAAACAAATACGTATTATATACGTTTGAAGCCAAAACAAGGCATTATTACAAAATAAACAGACATTTATTTTGTTTGAAATTTATATTGAAATTCATATATGCTCAAGACAGACCGGAAAATGTTATCACCTAATTCTATAATCTAGACCAAGAGAAAGACGTTTTTAGACTTACGCCATATTGACTAACGAGAATGCTAAAGAATCCAATTTTTATTAAAAAGAGTCACCACTTATCAAGACTGCAAGGTCACTAGAGGATAAGGACTAATGGGTGTACAGTGATTACTTATACAACAGCGAATTGGGTAGAATTTGATTATTTAAGGGAACGGCTCAACAAGAACTTTCTTACTTTCGAAATAAAGGTGATCATATTGTAGTTAGCTGGAAAGCAGCCAAGCAGAACAAAGTTCCACAGGCGAGCAGCCGTAGTAAAGAAGTTTTGTTCATGGAAGTTTCGTTTAGATTTTGGCACAGATGGAGAGTGGGAGAAAATTGTTGGTATTGGTTGCAGGGTGACGAGTACTTTTTGTTGAAGTTTGGCACGAGGGGGGGGGCAAAAGATTGAAGCTCAGATGAGCATTTGACATGAAAATAACGATGGAGCAGACTGGTTCGCAACGTCATATTTCTAAATTACGTATGGAAGACCTACAAAATTGCTATTTCAAACTCACGCATGACAGATCAACGAAGATATTATTTCAACTTACGCGTTACAGACGCTCAAATGCTATTTTGTACTTCCGCATTACAGATTAACGAACATGTTATTCCAAACTTACGCATAGCAGACCGACGAAAATGCTATTAAATTTTATGCAAGACAGACGCGAAGAATTTTTCTTCTGCGCTTACTCAAGCTTAATGAGAAAAATAACGTAGGTTTGTCCCTTTTCTCGTAGATGGTTCTTATCTTGAAGAGAAATCGACTCTGAAACTTCTTGGTCTTTTTTTTCATCAAATTTTTCTTGAGGTTCATACAGTGGGCGCAATAAGTATACGACACAAAGCAAAAAGTTGATATATTGTTTATTACACGAAAACAAAAACAATGTATTTTTGTATGGTAAAATGGTGGGGTCCTTCTACCGCTCCAGAAGATATCTCACAACTGATGCAATTCTCTATCTATATAAAAGCCAAGTACGTCCAAGGATGGGGTACTGCTGCCACATCTGGGCAGGAGCTGCTAAAAACAACCAATCCTGCCTTGATAGAGTACAAAATAGACTTCGTGGCTTAGTGGGGGAAGCTCTTTTCTCTTCCCTGCAACCTCTCTCCCACAGAAGAGACGTTGCGAGATTGTCTTTGTTTTGTCGTCATTTCCACGACAAGTTCTCGTCTGAGCTCCAATCTCTGGTTCCCCCTCGCCAATCCTTCACGATAAACACCCGTCTAGCTGAAACCACTGTCAATAATGTTCCCCACTCTTTATCTGTGCCTAAATCAAAACGTAGATTCCGTGAACAAAGCTTGTCTTAGAAGTGCACGCCTGTGGAACTCTCTTCCTTTGGCTGTTTCCCACCTGACTCCAACTTTGAGTCCTTCAAGTCCAACATAAACAAATTCCTGATGAACCGCCCCCTTAAGTAAGACACTTTATCAAATCGCCAATACTAACGATTACTGCGATACTATCCCATTGATTACTGTACACGCAATAACCCTTATTCCCGAGTGGCTCCTGGCTTGATAAGTGGTGACCTCCATGTAAAAAAAAAAAATCTCGTATAAAAAAATAATACAAAAATACATCTGAATAGCACTTTGTTATTGTTTTTTTTTGTGTGTGTGTGTAATAAAAATAAATCACCTTTTTGCTTTGTATCGGATACTTATCACACCCATTGTATATTAGATCCATTGCTCTTTCTAATTCGCACATTCGGTTCTCTCTATCGTTCTAGATCTTTTCTCGTACCTGAGGCTATTTTCTACCTCTGCAAATCGTCTATCAGATCATGTACGAATAAACGTGTTATATTTTGGGCGATAAATTCCTGTTCCATTGGATGGGTCTTGATAAAGTACAGAAAGATATCTCTAATTTAATTGGCTACACCAAATCATCGCCTCTGCAACATCTTTATTTACAGACATGATGTTGCTAGTCTCAGTTTTTTCTATAGATTCTATTATGACATGTGTTCGAGTAGTCTCCACGAATTCGCTGTTTTAAACACTTATTGTATACAGCTTCCTATTCCAATAGTTTTCTTTCGAACTCTCTTCTTGCTGACTGTTTTCGTATATACACGTTACAGAGCAACGCGCTTGTTTATCATAGATTTTTCAGATAGAAAACGAAAACTCAGATGTAAAACGTGTGTTCTAAATCGCATCTTCGGTTATGTTGTCTCAGTATGTCACTGCAATAGAGTATGGTGTTCAAAATGGAAAATCCAATCGCGAAGTTCTCTCTGTATCTAACATGATCTCTTTTTAAAAATCTTTATTGTCTTTATACAGACACGACACGCCTTCCTTGAATCTCTTATGCAACTCCAAAAAACTGATGATCGATTCATGTAAGGTGATCCGGTGACGTCATTTCACATACATTTGCATCCGCACAGTCGTGCTATGTTATAGTATAAGCAATTGGATCATCAAAAAGATATGGAGGAAAATGCAAAGATGGCGTATGCTGAATCAAAATATTATTTGCTTGGCTGCAGGACATCGAACTTCGTCTCTAAAAACGCGCGAAATAAGACAGGAAGTTTGTACCTTAAAAAGAGGACACAAATTACTTTTTCACACCAAAAAGCAATTTAAATGCGGAAGCAAAAGAAATGTTAGTAATGAATAAGGGTGGATTGCCGGAGATATGATCTTGTGTAGTTCTAGGGGGTTAATTATCCCAGTCCTTTACAAGTTGTTACTTTATTCTTGAGGGTTTTTTTTTTTTTTTTTTTTTTATTGTTTTTTTTTACCGTAGACTGAGGTTGGTTCTGTACAGTTCCAAGAGGTCCATCCTCCCGGGCGTTACTTTTTCATGCTTTGAGAAGAGAATGTTTACTTAATCGTTCGAGACCGGGGTATACTGATGTAGCTGCCCAGGAATATTTTGCAGACCAGAGTGCTTTTTTTTTACGGCGCACCCCTTTTAAAATCGCACGTACCTTACTTTGTGTTTCACCTTCCGTCCTAGAAGTGAGTTAATCATAAGTAATAACGGAAATCTAATGGATTATTTTTGTCTCTAAAATAGTGATAAATTCACATATTATCTCGGGAACCTTGCAATACTCCATCAAATTGACTCCTCTTTGCAATTATTGAAAATATATGCGATGGAATCGATGCAAACAAATCTATATAGATATATTCCTGTCTGTTTTTTTGTTAGTTTGTTCACAATTCGATTAATATATACAAAAGGTCTATTAATTTCCCATTTCATTTATTTCTATGTATAGTATAGTTCTTTGCAAGAGGTAACCAAATATACATATTACGTTAAGAAAAATCGATTTTACTAAATAGCTCTACGTTAGTAACTGTTTATAGCGAGAGAATTGCTTTGCGTGTTCTCATTGTTATTTAAAGTTGATTTATATTGACAATATATTTAATTAAATTTATTTTTACTTATTATTACCGACATCGATATTTTAAAAACAGGTTCA
>NC_136493.1:94754122-94886622 GCF_053919585.1 Euprymna scolopes
TAAAAGTACGATAATTTCTTCTGGCAATTTGTCGTTACGTGATATTTTCTCACCTATGATAGACCATAAAGGCTTACAAACAGTTCTTCGTATTAAAAAAACAGTTGTTATCTCCCCTTTCCCTTTTTGCTGTGACTTGTGCTTTACGTAGTTTAAAGTCTGGAGGACTTGCATCTACCATACTCTCTCTTCCAGAAACACTTAATCCTAAGTGAAAGACAGGGTTAAGACGACCAAGCGTGATACTAGATGAAAAAATTTTCTCCAACATATACGGCGCCTAGCATTCTCAAAATGGTCACCCATCTGGTACTGGCCAGCCTCACCGTTGCTTAACTTCGCATGGTATGTAGGCACCAAATATGTATCTTTTATAGAAAAAGAATTAAACCCTTACAAACGTTAAAAATACATGGAAATTTACTATATTTATTCATGTTCATGTAGTTCTAAATATTTCACTAACCACCGTAACAAAAAATAAAATGAAATAAAAAATAAAAATAAACCCAAAAACCAAATAAAAGAAAACACGCCCAAAACAAATTGTTTCATATCGATACAAAAAAAAAAACAAAACAAATAAAAATGGGGAGACAATAAAACTGAATTCGATAAAAAAAAAAACTAACAGAAAAATGAAGAGGAAAAAAAACATGAAATGTTATGCGTATTTATCACAAGGTGTAACCCTGTTGAAATTTTAAAACTTTGAACAAAAGAGAAAAACAAATCAATCCCGGAGGTTGCGACGCGGTGCCGTTATCCACTGCTCCACCAAATAACGCGGTAATGAAATTAGGTCAATCCGTGGCGATTATTTTCTCTCTCTTTCTCTGCCTTTACGATGATTTTATCTCTCTCTCACTCTCACTCTCTCTCTCTTTCTGCCTCTCTCACTGTCCCCCATCTGTCTTGTTCTCTCTCACTCTCGTTTCAGTACAGTGTTCGAATGTAAACAAAACAAATATTACCCTCGCCCTGAGTCTGGCTATCTCTCAAACTCTCTCTCACACACACACACACTCTCTCTCTCGCTCTCTCTCTCTATATCTTTCTCTCTCTCACTCCCATTAAACAAATTTCAAGAGAAAAAGACAGAGAGAGAGAGAGAGAGTGACGGATACAGAGATAAATCGAGTGAGAAGCAAATACCGCCGTGCTGTTCAGTAATTGCTTTATTAAATGTAAAACACTGTATCGGTAGACGCCATGTTGGAAAACGGCTTGCACGTTCGTTTTAGTTTACAGAATTGTAATCTGGAATAAGCAATCGATTTGCTCTAAGCCAATCAGAATAGCAGGAATTTTATAATTTTTCGATTTGATGGACGGGAATTTAACGGCTATTAGTTTATAATTCAGTTACGAAGGGTGTAACCAAAATATCCATATCATGTGTATAAAGCCTTGCGATGTTTATGGGGATCGGTAGGAAGACTTCAGCAATAGGGGGGAAATCGGAACTATTTCTCTCTGTGGGTTAATGCGATAGTGCTGATGTCGCTCCTCTGAAGGAATCTAGGATTTTATTCGATCACCTGGATGTGTCAAATAAGTCTTTATAAAGTTACATAAGATAGTGGCTAATAGGTTAGACATAAGAAAGTTGTATGTGGCAAAAAATTTGTATGCTGTTGTAAACCTACGGTATTTTGGTCCAAAGAGGAAAAACTGCGACGTTTTTATTATATATAGGGATATTAGTTCATTATTCATTTTAAGATTTTAAGTTTAATTTGCAAAAGAATTGTGTAGAATTGTTTCGGCCCCCAGCTGGTATTTAAGTTTATAATAGTTTCTAATTATAAACCTACCTGCCTGGCAACTCTTCATTGCAAAAAAAAGAAAAAGAAAAAAAATCGCATCATGACTTTCACAACTATCTATATTCACAATTAAAAAGGTGTTGTTTTGCAAATACTTTTATTTTTATGATATACACACAACTTATAATATGCATCATGAAGCACAACCTGTATATATGACTCATGGGTTTATATCATAAAAAAATACAATTATTATTTTTTAATAAGAACTGCCTGCCTTTGGAACACTTTCCGTTGGGCTGCTTCTCGCTTGACTACAACAGTGCAGCCTTCAAATACAATGAAAAAAGTTCTTTTTCAGCCGTTCCCAAAAATAATACAATTCTACCCGATTAACTCTATCAATGATTACTTCACTACCACCTTACATTCATCAACACCTATTCTCGAGTGGCCTTCGGGTCTTGATAAGCGGTGACTTCCAAATATAAAGAAAAACCAAATTCTGAAGTCAGCAATTAAAACGCCTATTTATTTTTATATAATCGGTATAAATATTTATAGCTCTAGTATTAAACTTTTGAGCTATCTAAAAGAACGTATAATGTACGTATAAATTTGCATACTATC
The DNA here is from genome assembly GCF_053919585.1 of Euprymna scolopes. Taxonomy (NCBI): domain Eukaryota; kingdom Metazoa; phylum Mollusca; class Cephalopoda; order Sepiida; family Sepiolidae; genus Euprymna; species Euprymna scolopes. The sequence goes on from NC_136493.1 coordinate 94,756,522, forward strand.
TAAATTAGTAAAAAAAAAGTATATATTGATAAATGTATGTATATTTATGTGTGTATTTGTGTGTGTGTGTGCCTGTTTCTTTTTTATATGTGTATGTGTATGTTACAAAATCAGTTCTTGTATTCATTTAAAAAGTGTGAAAGAGGACCACCACAACTCAAGCAACTAGTTTATTGACTCAACAAAACTAAGTCTGAACTCCAATCTCTGGTCCCCCCTCGCCAATCTTTCACGAAAAACACCCGTCTAGCTGAATCCACTGTGAAAAATTTCCCCCACTCTATATCTGTGCCTAAATCAAAACGCGGATTTCATGAACAAAGCTTCTTTCTTAGAACTGCACGCCTGTGGAACTCTGTTCCGTCTGCCTGCTTCCCTCCGGACTACAACTTGGATGTCTTCAAGTCCAATGTTAACAAATTCCTAATGAACCGCCCCCTTAATTAAACACTTCATCAAATCTCCACACTAACGTAATGTACTTGCAATAACCCTTATCCCTGAGTGGCTTCCGGGCCTTGATAAGTGGTGATCACTGCGTAAAAAAAAGAAAAAAAAATGACAAAATAAAATAATACTAAAATAAAAGAAAACGTTTTCAATATTGTTGGTTGCTGATGACGTCCGACAACGCCGACGACGCTATCTCCAGTCTCAGTCATTCGACCTCGCTCTCATCCTTAACTTCATAAAAGGTCAACTTTCTGTAACTATGTGGTTGATAAAGGGCTCGCCTAGTCTGTCCTTCTCTCTCTCTCTTTGTCTATCCACCCCCCTCTCTCTCTCTCTCTTTCTATTTGTCTCTCACTCTCTTTATCTATACCGATGTATCGCTCTTTCATACTGAATACGCCTTTCTCTCATCTATTTATCTTTCCAAACACAAAGGAGAGAAACACACACCTATAATATAAGTAGATCAATCCAGAGTAATGTCTGATGGAACCCAGCGAGTCAGGAATCATCATCCAATATTAATGTTCCTATTTACATGCCTCTCCACGAGGGCAGAGTTAGACACAAGATCAGTTTTTAATGTGAGAAAATCCAGCTCCCCAAAAAAGGGGCACGCTGTATAGGAACAAAAATAATTTTTTTCAGCCATGAAGGATTACCCTTCCATTGACCGAGGACATAAAAGGCAAAGTGTAGCATAAGAACAGATACTGCACTCTTATCTTGGTCCGATTACAAGATATAAAACCGACTATATAAAAGCATATAAGATATCAGAATTTTTTGTAGGAATTTTTGACACCCCTAACACGAAACTGCAAATAAAATATAAAAAACTCGTAATTTCTCTTTTAAAGGTGGGTTGTTTTTTTTTTTATGGATTATTCTTCCAAAATAAACTATTAAAGTTGTATAAAAAGTAATAGAAATATTTTTTTTTAAAAATAGTAATGAAATTAATTGAATGTTACGAGTTTAGTATTTTTCAATTTTTAAACTTTAAAAATCTATCAAAATTTTTCTATTGATTCTATTTTTACGATATTTTCAGGGTCAATGTGAAATGTTATGCTTTTTCCAATAAATCGAATATAATATTTTAGACAAACGTTTTTTTTAAAATTCACTCCCCCATTTTCAAATGTCTATTAAAAAGTAAATGTACCAAAGTTTTATATATCACAAATTGAAGATAAAAGATCAATAAATAATATATTCAAATTTAAAAACAAAAAAGTAGTGTTTTTTAGAAATTTACCTGTAAATTTCGAAGTTTAAAATCCTTTTAAAAAAAACACGTTGTTTGTTTTTTGTGTTTTTTTTTAATGAAACCTTGGTCCTTGCTCCTTTAATTGAAAAAAAAAATTAGGGCTTGAATGACATTTTTCGAGGAGTTATAAGCTTCGAAAGATGGCGGGTGGAATTATTCAATAGTTTTCACGAAATTTCTGACACTGCTAACGGTAGACACTCGAGAGTCAAAGCAATGAAAGGAATATGCTGTTGTCCTAGCCCTAGTGATTACACTAAAATGGCGAATATACTATACAGAAAACAATACATGAGAGTACTGTGTCGCAGACGACGCTTTATTCAGTGTAGAATCGATTCATAAACACATTTGTAACTGTTCATACTGATCGTTTAGAGAGTTCTTATCCAAGGGAAATAATCTTCAACAAAGCAGGTAGTTTATACCGTTACATTTTTAATACATCGTAGAGGGGCAAATTCTTTAATCATAAAATGATACTTTAAAAAAAAATTCAACGTTGTACAGCGACACAAAAGTCATCTCAACGAATAGGTGGTGGGAAAATTGGGGAAACTAGTGAAAAAAAATGTCTCCAACAGGTAACTAGTCTATACTTTGGCGTCTGTAAGTATCTATTTTCGTGTGATGATATATTGACACTGAGGATGTGACACGGGAACACCCACTTAAAAAGAGATAGAGAGAGAAAGAGAATGTGTGTGTGGGGGGGCGCAGAAATAGACCTATGTCTACGTACAGGTAGATAAGAATTTATCATTCATTGGTTTTGGGTGGAACTGTAAGAGAGGGAAAGGGGAATTTTCAGATATGGCGCGAAAAAGACGCAGAAGCTTGAAAGGTAAAGAGCGATGGAAAGATAGGTTCTATGAGCCTGGTGTTTAAAAGCATGAGATAGAAGCAGAGATAGATAGATAGATCGATAGATAGATAGATAGATAGATAGATAGATAGATAGATAGATAGATAGATAGATAGATAGATAGATAGATAAATACATACATACATAGACGGGAAAACGTTCAGAAAATAGGAAGAAAGATATTAAAGAGAAACTACTAAATATTTATTTGCTTCCACACGAAAGCAAAATGTGACACAAGGTCGTTTTGACTGGGGGGGGGGGAACTCACCTCCCCAAAAGAAGGGCAAACAATGCACTCTGGTAGGGACCAAAAGTAATAATTATGTCAGCATAGAGGATGTCCCCTTTCATTGACCAAAGATAAATTAACTTGACCGAATATGACAGATATGGCGCGAAAAAGACGCAGAAGCTTGAAAGGTAAAGAGCGATGGAAAGATAGGTTCTATGAGCCTGGTGTTTAAAAGCATGAGATAGAAGCAGAGATAGATAGATAGAGATGGATTTATTAAAAGCATGAGATAGAAGCAGAGATAGATAGATAGAGATAGATTTATATGAGATGGAAAGACTGTAGCATCAAAACAGATACTACACTTTGATCTTGGTCAGAAAACTAAGAAAGAAAAAAAATGGCAAGCCTTTTAATGGAACCAAAAGGATCATGAAAATAACGAGAAAAAGAAAGAAAGGCATGATAAACTTAGTCATAAAAAAATGGAATACATAGACGTTTGTTTGTTACACGGTATTCATCTGAAGGGCGTTGAACAGGCCTTTCTCCAAAGGAGGAAGTGTTAAGGGATTGAATTCACATGCGATTCTATTTCGATCCAATTTCATCAGGAGAGATAACGATATATGCTTTTTGCATGGAGCTGTCGAGGTCCTCCTACATGCAACATCGAGTATTCTCAAGCGGTCAATCATCTGGTATTAACCAGGCCCAATGTTGCTTAACTTCGATGATCATACGAGAACCAGTGTCTCAACGTAATTATGCCGTGTGTGTGTGTATATATATATATATATATATATATATATATATATATATATATATATATATATTATTCCAGGTTAATATATAGATATACGGGGGGGGGGGTTATCCGCAGCATTTTCTAAGTAAGAGTTTAATTATTCTAACTGAAAAACCGATGCGTTCCTTAAATCGATCGCTTGGAAAAAATAATATTATTACATTTTCTTTCATTTTTTTTTTTTTCGGTTTTGTTTTTGTTTCGTTTTGTTATCTGCGGTGTTTTCATTCTTTTTAATAAACTAAACAGACTAAAAAGAAAGAGAAAGAAATAAAAGATAGATACATATGCTTTTTGAGCCTCTGTGGTTTTATATTTGCTTGGTGTCATTTTTTTTTTCATGATTTTGTTGTGTCCCGTGACAGAAATAGTATTCACCTACCTTGTATGTAGAAATAATAACGAACTGTTACAGATATGTTGGATCTGTCAGATAAAGCTTGTTGAACAGTATTTTTTTTTCAGTGGCATATAACGTGTGTTACATGCTAACTTTCGTTAAGACTACGAAGTACTTTTACATAACAAAATAACAACAAATATAAAAGCCGAGCTCTCAAGGATTTTATTTCAATAATGAAAATAGCAGAGTAAAGAGTTCTTCAACTCAATATACCGGTGAAAATACAGGGGAAACAAAATATATAAAAGTACTAAATTGTGATATTTATTTACATGAATGTAATTTTTTGTTTTTTTACGTGAATATAAGAAAGAAATCGAAAACAAAATATCAAATTCTACGTTAACGAGGTTCAAAATGAATGTGCGGGGGAGGGGCGCTCCAAAAATAATGCATCCTATTTTTTTTTATCCTGCCTTACTAGATCATAGATAGTTTCAAATTGCATTGCTACGATGACAGAACTTATGCATTCATGACATGAAAGTTTCATCTCTCTATTGCAGATATTGATGGTGTGAAACACTATCGTGGACGTGCGTCAGAAGCAGAGATGCATCATTGAATTTCTGGAAAATATGAATTTGTAATGGTGGTGACTATGAAGGCAAATAAACTCTGAGGCACAAATGGTCGCTCTTTTCAATAGTACTAACACCGTTTTCGTAACCTTTTAACATTTTGTGTCAAGAATAAATAGGAGCTTTAACTTTTGGAACGACCTTTGTATGACATTGCGTGTTCTGGACGCCCATACCCAGGCAACGTTCATCACTGGCAAATATGCATCGAGAATTGTAATGAAAATAAATTTTGTAACAAAAAGGAGCGCGCGTTTTAGTCATACTACTTGTCTTTTTGTAGCTATTCAACTTTGTGTGTTAAAAAAAAACTATAGGAGGAATTATTTGCGGAACGACCATCGTTTCTAACTGGCGAGCATTCATATATTGGTTAATAAGAGAAAGATGGAAGTCAATTTACTGTACACGAGTGAGCATTTAAGCGGGTAATCTATGGTGGGTTAAGGAGTTCGGCATGTCTGAAAGTTCTGTCTGCAGGAGAATCATGGTACATTGAATAACAGTCAATAAGCAAAGTAAATGTGAGTCCAATAAGTATAGAGGGGGTGATGGATTGAGTTCTGGATTGCGGGATCGTCGCTATACAATCTTCCCGAAGATCATAAATTAAGATACAAGGTTGATAACTAAAGGCAACAGAAGACAAGATGTTGTATTATCTATCTACTTTAATCTACAGCGTTGAAAAGACAATGGACTTTTTTATTTGTCGTTTCTCAAATCATTTCGATGTTTCAAATTCAGAAAACTCGAAAAACACCACAATGTGTAAATTATAGATAGCAGCCTTTCTTTAACGCGAAAATTCGCCCTTGTACCCCTGGACGTAAATACCCCCGACAAGCAGCTTAATCCCACCACTACAAAGTAGAGATCCCTAGATGTACGAAAACGTTCTACTCTAATAGTTTCTTCCCCAGAACTACTAGAATTTGGAACTCCCTTCTGGGTTCCTGCTTTCATAACTGTACTTACATGCAGAAGTTCCAGTGTAATGTGAACAGACAACTTGCTGCTCAACCCCCTACATAGTATCCCTGCAATTTATGTCCCCGGTAGTAGCCCACTGCATCAAAGTTTAACTGTGCCTTGTCTGGGGTAAAAATAGAATAAAAAAGAAAAAAAAAATCTTTGAACCGCTTTTGACCAACCGTTTATGTAATATAATGAAGTCAAATATCATAGTTCAGTTGTGCTCTAAACAGAAACGTTTGTTTCGAGCGCGTCACTGTCTTATCAAAGAACCAATAGTTGATTTTATAGGCTGATTGCTTCTGGTTGTGCGCTGATAAATTTTCTCAAATACACGTGTGATGTTAGGCTGTATAAGAGTGGAATCTTTAGTCAAAATTAAGCTCTTCTGGTTTTAACCGAATTTTTTCGTTTATCTATTTTTGATATTTATCGGAGGCATCGCAAAACCTATCTTAGAACGCTTCCCATGTTTGTTTGTTTTTCCGTGTGTCTTCTGTAACATTTCCTGCTTCTACGTAGATGTGTGCTCTATGGCAGGTGAAGAACTGTGTAAAAAGTCTCCGAGTTTAAGAAATGATGTAGACGTCCGAAATATGAGTAAAAGCGTAGCCGCGTTTTATGGAGGCGTATGAGCTTATTCTGGTGAAAAGGTCGAGTGTACTTAGGGTCACGGTTGCTTTGGGCGTTGACATAACTCGGTAAGTTACGAAAACAAAAATCGAGGTTAGCGATAATATACGATTGGCGGGAAATGGGGAACGTTTACAGGAAGTTATGTGTACATTTGCTCGCTTTGAGTCACTCTTATCCACTTACAATCTGAAGCAAGGAAATAAAAATATTAAAATATTTTCATGCACATTATTGATATTTTATGTGATAAAATGTTTGTAAAAGGTTAAGTTGGAATAGTTACATTATGTGATACTCTGAAGTCAAGCGTTTCCAGACCACTACACACATATAGAAGATAATTTAGAAGCTATGCAACTGATTCTTGAAAAAAAAAACCCTTTGGATAGATAGATAGATAGATAGATAGATAGATAGATAGATAGTGGCTTCCTTCAGTCTTGACCAACTGCGGATACCCAGAGTAATGGCGATTGCGCGTGAAATTTTTGTGGCAAGAGTTGCGCAATCCTCAACCACACCTGTCCTGAATCGACATAGTGAAATAACAGTGGCAAGTGAAGGTTCATGAGAACTGGAAACAATGCCAAGATAAGCGGAAAGCACATGCAGCGTCTAGAATTCCAACATGGTCACCCATCTGGTACTAGCCAAGCTGAACGTTGCTTAACTACGGTTATCTGACGAGAACCAGTGTGTTAACATAATTATAGACACACACACACACACATACATACATACATAGATACATTATGATGATTGCAACGTCTTGTCAGACGAGTGCCACTCCCTCAGACATTTAAAATCCATGAGCCCAAATGCCTGAGGGAGTATCTATACAAAGATGATGTTACAGAGTCTTAGCTTTGTACGACAGCTACGTCTCTCTCTCTCGGTTCAAAATGTTGAGATCCAGCAACAAGCAAGAGCAAGATAGCCAGCAACAAATTAAACTGCAGACCAGCTTAATGCGGGTACTGGTCTTCCTCTTTATGTTTTTTTAAATCAGAGATTTGCTTCTCCTAGAAAGGTTGCCTTCACCACGGCTTACGGGAGCCCTCTCCACCCCAATACACATATACACACACACAAATATACACGGTGCTAGTTGGCCGTTGACCCAGAAAAAGAGTTCATTCGCCCTTTGGAAGGTCTTGTTTTTAATCCTTCAGGGACTACTAGCCGCCCTCCTCACCAAACAAGTCTGGTGGGGGAACCAGTTTAGTCGCCGGTGACCTGACCATGAGGCAGGTAGTACTGGATTACATGGTACCAGTAGCACATGACATGACCTGACATAAATACATACATACATACACACATACATACATACATACATACATACACACATACATACATACACACATACATACAAAGCACAATCGAAAAAGAAAAAGAAAAAAAAACGTAGGCAATACAACGAAATAGGAAAAACAAAAAAAAAAAATGAAGAATGCATGGTCCCCTGTGATGGCACACTGAACGAGGCATAAAAAAATGACTAAGTTCAGCATTTGCCCGCTCCCCATTATGCCCCAAAAGTCCCCAGCGGACGTCAAATCCAGGTGAAAATGAACAAACGGTGCAGTTTTAAGCCTTAAATGTGAGTTCTGCACCATGCAAAAAAAAAAAAAAGAAATGACTAAATTCATCATTTTCCCCCCTCCATTTAGCCCCAAGAGTCCTCAAGGCCTTAACATATTTAAGTTTAAGTTCAGCACCATGCAAAACTACTAAATAGACATACACGGAAAATTTAGGACAAATATGATAAAATAGTCCCAAAAATCGGGTTAATTATTAACCCTAAAAGGCCCTTGAAGTATAGACAAACAAAATTATATAGAAATCAGTTAGTTACAACTTTTGGGAAAGTTTTATAAAAATCCAAGGCATCAATTTTTTTAAAAAGTACAAAAATTTTAGCCGTTTTAATCCGAAAGGCACCCCTAAGGAAGTAACTGGAGTTTTTCCGGAAAATCCGTTCAGTTACTTTTTTACTCATATCATGTTTAATGTTTGTGCAAAGTTTCAAACGATTCCAAGAGGTATTTATTGAGAAAAGTGCGGACAGACGAACGGACGAACGGACGAACGGACAAGGGTAAATTTACAGCTCCACTCTCCTTTTGTCGGGGAAACAAAAAAAAAACAATTAAATAAGATTGTGTTAATGAAAAAGAATGAATTTAAAAAAGGGTATGACAACGGTGTCTTTTGGATACATCAAATTTTAATTTGACAACTCCATGTTCTCTAATTGCAGATTTAGCTAGTATTAGTTATTTCGAGTTCAGTTATGTTTGGCAGTTCTTCCTGAGATTATAGCAAGACGGAGATGAATTTAGGAAAACTCGTCCCGGAAAAACTCGTCTCGGGAAAACTCGTCTCCGGAAAACTCGTCTCCGGAAAACTCGACCCCGGAAAACTCGTCCCTTTTCGCTAGGTAGGAAAACTGGTCCCTTATTGAATAAATATCGATTGAAAACACATTTTATGATCGTTCTTGTAAAAGATATTGTTTTTTAAAATCGACTATAGCCGCCATAATATTTTTTTTAAATATTCTTACTTGTTTAATGTTTTTTGTTTTGTTTTATTTTTTTTTAATAAAATCGATTTTCTAAGTGTCCGTTTTCTACCTAACTGGTTAAGTTCTTAGTGGTTTCACTTCCTTTAAAGCGTTTATTATGTTCATAAACGAGACCGCATTTTTTTTATATTAATATAAAAAGAATTTACTTATTTACTGTTGTTTATAAAAGGGTAAAATCGATTTTTCTACCTCGCCAACTATGTTGTTTAATTTATTTGGAATCGTTTATTCGGTAAAGAAAAAAAAACACAGAAAACAAACAAAAAACATGTCGAGTGTTACGTGAGAACGAGAAATAATGTCCGGTGTATCACATCTTAGGGGTCTTGATAATCGCTAAAAAATAGAAAATTAAAGAAATTACTGAGGGAGATTTAGTTTTAAAAAGAAAATAATAAATTTTAATATTTTTTTAAATATAATTTAGAGAGAGAGCGGGGGTTGTAAAAACTATATCTCCCTCCGAAAAACAACCAACAAAAAATGAAATTAAAAAGATTCTTGATAAACGATAGCGGAGTTTTCAATAAAATTGATTAATAAATTTATTTAGTGATTACCTTTTCTCTTAATGATTGATTTTAGAATTTTGAAGTAAAAATTTAAAAAAATTAAAAATTAGTTAACGAGAGATTGTTTGCACATGGCATCTCTCGCGCCAAAAAAATATTTCGTTTTTAATTTATTAGTTAATTTTTGCAAAAATTGACAGGACGACAATAAATGTTGATAATTGATAAAATTATAATTTTAAATAACGCATGAGTGCATTTGGTATGAGAGAAAACAAAAACATAACAACAAAAAAACTATCATAATTAAAAAACAAAACAAAAAAGTAACGAAAAATCGAATCGCTCCCTGTTTTTTAATTTTTGGTTTTGTTTTTTATTATTGTTTTTATGACTCCAAAAAACATCGTTAAAATAAGAACAAAAAAAAATTTGTAATTAACTTTGTATGAACATAATAAACGCTTTAAAAGAAGTGAAACCACTAAGAACTTAGCCAGTTAGGTAGAAAACGGATACTTAGAAAATCGATTTTATTTTTAAAAAAAAACAAAAAACATTGAACAAGTAAAAATATTTTTTTTTAAATATTATGGGGGCCTATAGTCTATTTTAAAAAACAATATCTCCTTCAAAAACGATCATAAAATGTATTTTCAATCGATATTTATTCAATAAGGGACCAGTTTTCCTACCTAGCGAAAGGGGACAAGTTTTCCGGAGACGAGTTTTCCCGGGACGAGTTTTCCGGGCACCACATAGACTACTGGGAACAATAGCATTTGATACGTTATTGCTGAAATACAGTTTAATTTAATGCGTACAGTTTGTGAAAATTGGACCTCCGGATTATGCCATAGACACGCAAACTGCGGGTGCAAATATATATCGCCATACATCGAAATTTGAATGTAAATTATGAACGCCAAACATAAATCTTTAAAATAAATGACATATTTGTATAATAAAAACATTTTTCTGTGATTTAATTTAATTTAACGGTCGCTGCCTAAATCCCTCTCCTTTATAGCGATAATAGGCAGACTAGAAAGAGACAGACACATAAGATATGTCTGTTCAATATAAATCAACTTTTAACGAGTTTTTTTTTTTTTTTTTTTTTACACCCATTGCTGCATTTTTTTTCGTATTTCCGCCCAGTCGTATGGTACGTGATGGGCTTAGCAAAGAGCATATATTTTTATATTTTATTCATAGCAAATAAAAATAGCGATAAAGCAGAGACAGGCCCGCAACATCTCTTCTGTGGGAAAGAGGTTGTAGGGAAGATAAAATTATTTGAGGTTCATACCAGTCCCAACTAGATTACTAATTCAGAGCATATAATTAACCTAGCACCACCCGCCCTACAAAGAAACCTCTCTTTGCCTTAGATAATAAGACACGAAAATGGCATTAATTACATTAGCTACTTTACCTACATACATACAATTATATTAACGCGATAGAAATTCTTTTCATCTTTTTTTATTTGCAACTTGGCCTTTGTACATACGATATAAATGATTTTTATATGTATGCACAGGTGTGTTCTTATCAAGCAGGTCGAAGGTAAGTAGGGTAAACTGTAAATACTGATTCTCGCCCGCCGATTCATAATTACAACATTTATGAGACTAGCTTACTCATAGTTTCATGAAAATGTGCACTAATTAAGAACAGCAAATAATTTATCTTTAGTAAATCGCTGTGGGAGGCATGTTTATCGGAAGGAATAACTCAAATATTAATTATATGAAAACATTTATTAAAAACTATATACGATTTATGTATTGGAATGACATATTTTACTCCTATTTGCCATATTTGCATCCATGGCTGCTGCTGCTGCTACTACTACTACTCGCACACACGCGAATACACACATACACACACATGAAAGCACACATACTCATACACACAGTATATATATATATGTATATATATATATATATATATATATATATATATATATATGAAATGAAAATTACAATTGAATTTACCAAAATGATCAAAGATGGTAAAATTAAAGTAAATTATAAATATTAAAGAATTAATATTCATAAAATTATCTCAGCCAGACATAAAAGCTCGATAAAACAAATAGGAAATAGAGCTTATAATATGAGCAAACAGTTAATAAAATATGTTTAAAAAAAACACTTTGAAATGAGTTAAAAACATATTTAATTTGAAAAGGAAACACTAGATAAATGGATAGTCCTTAATCCGCGGAGTTTCGAAGAAATACTTTCCTTCTCATCAGAGGGTAGGAATTAGCAAAATGTGGGATCGGATTTTGCATGCAGAAGCATTTGATGAAACAACAAGCAAGTCAAAGATCTTACTTGAAAACAAAATAAGTTAAGCAGAGGGAATATGGTAAAGAAAAATGTGATTACACGTGAATGGATAGTCTGGTGGAAGATAAAAAATCCAGTGACGGTAAAATCCAAATGTAAAACTTCAAGAAAGTTAAAAGAATTTCCATTTGTACAAGTAAAATCCAAAGACATCCCATAATTGGAAGAAGATTGTCCATAATAATCCAAAGACGGAAATCCATGGAATAATTCACAAACATGTGTACAAGAAAAAAAAATAATATTAATAAAAGAAAAATAAGATGTGCTTTTCACTCTACTTCCGAGACATAACTATAAATAAAAAAGATCTAGGAAGAAAAAGGAGAGAGAGAAAAAAAAAGGAGAGAGAGAGGAAAAAAATGATAAAGTTAAATATAAAATAAAGGGAAACAAAATTCAAAACGACCCAGACAGGAAATGTTAAAGACGCGAAAATATATATAGGGCAAAATAATATAGGGCAACTGAAATGTACAGGTTATCACTTAAAAAAATGTCAGCAAGAGTTATTAAACGACACTAAAAGGAAAATAAAAAGAAAAAAGGAAAATAAAATAAATAAATAAATAAATATATAATGAATAAATAAATAGAAAATAAAGAATAAAAAATTAAAAAAGTACAAAAAATAAAATAAAAAAATAAATAAATAAAATATAATAAAAAATAAAATATAAAATAAAATATATAATATAAAATAAAATAAAATAAGATAAAAAAATAAAAATTATTTAAGGGGAGAAGATGGCCGGTATCTGAAATTTCAGGAAATAAAAAGTAAGTAAATTCATATAGTAAAAGTTAAGTAAATATGCATACAATATATGAAAGTGTGGGTAGATTGATATATTAGATAAATAGGAAAGTTTAAAGAGTAAAACAGAAAATGCAGAAAAAAACCGGCCATGCAGAGAAGAGATAAAGAATTAAAATAAAGGATTATTAAATTATAAAATATTAAGAAGTATGTCGAAAAACGAAAAGGTTAAAGAAAAAATATTTTATATCTATATAAAAGGTAAAAGTAATAACTATGTAATTTCAAAATTGCCATAATTAAATTTGGACTTATGTTTACAGAAAGAGATCAGTTCATTTTTAGAATTTATTATATTGTTACTTTGAGGGGAAGTAATTATAGTTATAGCTTCGGTTGTACAGAGGCGACATGACCTAGAGCCTGAAGTACAAGACTTAACTATTTTTATAATAGTCCATTTGATTGAGAAGGGAGTATTGTTAGAGTAAAGTTTTTTTTTAATTAAAGTGGTTAGAGAAGTTCCTTGGTTATTATTAGAATTATGGTTGTTAAAAGAAGAAATTTGGTTTGATATTCTTTTCTTAATTAATGTTGAAGTAGCGCCGATATGTGTATGTACTTTATTAAAACTCGAGGTCTGGTATTAATATTAATTTGCTGATTTGTATTAGTTAAATAGTTTGAATTTTGTTCATAGTGTTCAACAAATGGTGGGACAATGTCTGTATGAGGACTATTTTGGAAGGGATAATGAGCGTTGTTAGTGTGAGGATGGCTGTTAGGAGAAATATTGTTATTCTCATTATTATTATTATTATTATTATTATTATTATTATTATTATTATTATCATCATTATTACTAGTTGTATGATTGTAAATGGAAGGGCTGCTCGAATGGTGTATTGGATTAGTAACTACATCAGATGGAGGATGGGAAGAAGAATAACTTGAAGACGAAATATTAGTGTCTGTTATGGAGGGATTGCGTGGGAGCTCAGTAATAGTGCAAGAATATATAACATCTTTATGGATACAATCCTTATTGAGTGGGCAAAGATGTTTGTTATTACAATTACAGTTAGTATTGGGTTTAATTGGGAAAGGGATTTTTTGGGCTGATTTAATTTTTTTGTTATTAGATGTTAAGATACTTTGTGCTAAATTAGGCATTGTTGAATAAGAAATCCGGATTGAATTTTTATTGAAAATAGAACTATATCTGTGTGGGTATTTGAAAGAGTTTTGTACAATGTTGAAGAATTCCTTAGGTATATTAGTTTTGACATTTAGGCTAAATGGGGGATTAAACCAAATATTTTTCTTTCTCCGACTGGGTGGGTTAGAGGCATTGCGATTAGTATTTTGCTTTGGATTATAAATGTAGACTGGTTCATTGTTATTGATAGCAGCAGATCTTGTTATTTGAACTGGTTTCTTACGAATCATATTGTGTGTGATTACAGATTTAAGGCGGCCTGAAGGAGGAGCATAATTGTTGTATTTAATCTTTTCCTTGTATCCTGAGTTCCATAAAGCATTATTGAAGAAAGTAGCGTTTTGATTAAAAGCTTTTTATCAGCAGAAAGAGCAGAAATTCTTCTAGAGACAGATGGTACTATAGATTTTATAATTGAGTTGGGGTGGTTAGAAGATTTATGGACGTATAAAAGCGTAAGATTAGGTTTATAATAGGGGCTATGAGTTTCGGTGTTAAGATTAAGTGTAACATCTAGAAAATTTTAAGTTTTTTTGTGTGGTTCGATAATTATAGAAAGGCCAAAGTTATTGAAGAAGTTATGCAATTTTTTAATAGTTTTGTTGTACTGTCTTGGCCTGGCTGTTGTAGTAAAAAGGGCATCGTCTCCATAAATACCCCCTTGGATATGTTTAAAGTGGTATTTAAGTTCTTTCAGTAAGAAGAGTCCCACTAAATCTGTAACGGGTACTTTTGCTAGTATATATATATATATATATATATATATATATATATATATATATATATATGTATGTATGTATATATATATATATATATATATATATATATATATATATATATATATATATATATATATATATATCAGAAATTCGAGTTTACGAAATGGGTAAGTTTCAAATTATAAAAAGGATATACAGGGTTGTATAAAAGTCACTCCCTATTTAAAAATACATACAATTTATTTTTGAAATATAATTCATAAAATTAATGAATATGAGAAGTGAGCATAATGCATGGATTTTTATTTAAAATTAAAAAAATAGGCGCCTTTACCAACCAACAATCGTATCAACTGATTTCACAATTAACTTTACGTATTCGCCCTAAAGCTCTTCTAAATTTCTTGGTTTGATTTAGTAGACTTGCTCTTTCAGCCAACGTCAGAGAAAAAAATCGCAGGGCGTTTAGGCAGATCCTCTGGTAGGTCATTAGTGCGAAGCGTGACGACTTATCAATTTTCCAGGGAATTGGGCATTCAAACATTCCTGAACAAGAATAACAACATGTGGCCGAGCCTCATCTTGCATAAAAACCAAATCTTCAATATTGTCCCAATGCCCAAATTTCATCTCACAGCATAGTGAAATACATCCACACTCTCCTAATTTATTTCTTTTATTGGTAAGTTATTATTATCATAATTTATTTCTTTATTGGTAAACAGAATGAACTTTATTTTAATTGGAATTCATTATTGAGATGGGTATTATTTATATTAATTTATTTATTGCGGACTATTAATCTCATCTTTATTAGTTCTTGTTTCACGACGTTTCGGCCAACTATTCCTCTGGCCTTCGTCAGATGTTTGATAGAGACTTGAATCTCTACGGTTCCAGATGATGATTGTCTGAAGATAGTGGTTTCAATCCTAACCAAAGCCGGCCAGAGGCTTACTTGGCCAAAAACGTGGTGAGACAAGAATTACAGATGGCAGTGATTGCTGAGAATGCAGTTAGGAGATTCGAAGTTCCTAATTGTCGCGGTTACCATCTGACGAAGGCCAGAGGAATAGTTGGCCGAAACGTCGTGAAACAACAACTAATAAAAGATGAGAATAATAGTCCGCAATAAATAAATTAACAGAAGTAACTTGTGTATTGGTCCTGTATATGACCTTAAACTATATCCAGTGGTGGAGGCCCCAGCTTGTGGGCTTTGGGGAGTGTGGAGCCATCCTTTAATTAACATTGCTCCCAGGTCCACTCTGACCCGGAGTGGTAGTACCTGTTAAGGTCCCAACTATGGGTTAAATAGAAACCGACTTGAAAACAACAAATATATTCTATTTAAAAAATTGTCTTCAAAATCTTTGGATTCGGCATTAAATAACTCGAAAAGAGTTGATACGCCGTAAAACAAAAATAACCAATCAGCCAACCAACTTCCTTTATAACCAATTTCCTTTATAAACCGTCTCGCATCTATCCGTTAAGCGTCTATATTCCCCCTTTAAATAATTTCAAACTTAATTATTAAAATAGTAATACTCTGGACACGATTTTTCAATTTCATTGGCGCCGACTGGAAACTGTGATTGTCTGTTATCGGCTTCTTCTGAATTAATTAACATCTTATTGTATTTTTTTGCTTTGGACACGAGTGTAAAATATGGTGCCCGGAAAATTCGTCCCAGGAAAACTCGTCTCCGGAAAACACGTACCCAAAAGGCTCCCCACTTTTTACTAGGTAGGAAAACTGGTCCCTTATTGAATAAATATCGATTGAAAACACATTTTCTTCCCATCTTGAAGGAGATATTGTTTTTAAGAGACTATGCACCCCCATAATAATATTAAAAATTATTTTTAACGCTTGCTTAAAAAAAAATAAACATGATCACGGAGTCAAAATATGAAAAACGAAACCAAATATTTATTTAAAAATACTCTAGTTTTAACACTTTTTGTGTCATTACGAAACAAAAATAAATAAAGAAAACACGTATTATCAAAGAAAGCAATTATTTTATTTAAAAGAATTAATTCAGTTTAAATAATTCTTTTCTTATTACAAAACAAAAAAGAAAACACGGTCTTATGTAATTTTGGTATCGCGCTGAAATAATAATGTTATTATTTCGAAAGCCATTCTTAACATCGGGAGGGGAGGGTATCGTTTAAAAGTCATTTCGGAGGCACTTGTGCTTGTGCAGTACTTAAAAAATATACAAATTTATTTTCTTTTGGAGGTGGGAGAGGCTCGTTTTAAAACTATATCTACCTCAGTATTTTCTTTAATTTTCGGACATTTTTGGTTACAAATTATTTACTAAGTAATGTCGAGTCTGACATTACTTGTTATTTCTTTTTAATTTTTTTTTTTTTTTTTTTTTTTTTTTACAAAGGCATCACCACATTATCAAGGCCCAGAGGCCACTCAAGGATAAGGGTTAAAGAGTGTACAGTAGAAGTTGGTCAATATAGTAATCATTAGTAATGAAAATTTGGTAAATTTAATAACTTATATGGAACGGCTCATCAAGAACTTATTTACTTTAGACTTGAACAAAACCATATTGTAGTCAGCCGGAAAGCAGGAAAACGGAAGACAATTCCACAGGCGTGCAGTTCTAAGAAAGAAGCTTTGTTCATGGAATCTACGTTTAGGTTTCTACGTTTAGGTTTTAATTAAATAAACTCTTTAAAATAAGTTTAAACACCAAAACCTTACAAAGCTAGGTAGAAAACGAAAACTTAGAAAAATCAATTTATTTTTTTTAAAACAATAAACATGTAAAAATATTTTTTTTTTATATTATTGGATGTGCATTATTACCTAAAATTATACGAATTTATTTTCTTTTGGAGGGGGGACTCGTTGTAAAACTATACCTACCTTAATATTTTCTTTAATTTTCTATTTTTGAGCAATTATCCTCCTAAGACGTGAGCCTCTTATGTCGGACATGTTTTGTTTATAAGGAACACTCGGCATTACTTTTTTTTAACTAAATAAACTCTTTAAAATAAGTTGAAAGACCAAAAACTTTCAAAGCTAGGTAGAAAGCTAAAACTTAGAAAAATTAATTTAACTTTTTTAAAACAACAGTAAACAAGTAAAAATATTTTTTAAAAAATATTATCGGATGTATATTCTCTTTTAAAGACAATATCTTCTTCAAGAACGGTCATAAATGTGTTTTCAATCGATATTTATTCAATAAGGGACCAGTTTTACTACCTAGCAAAAGGGGACGACTTTTCCGGGGTAAAGTTTTTCGGGTACGAGTTTTCCGGAGACGGGTTTTCCGAAGACGTGTTTTCCGGGGACGAGTTTTCCTAAATTCGTAAAATATATATGAAAACCACACGATAGATTTATCAAAATATTCAGGCACATGAATTACTTTTGTGTGAAATTTAAAAAAGATAGGCTCAACCGTTTCGAAATCTATGAGGAAGGGCCTTACACACACACACACACACACACACACACACACACAGTGACTTTTATATAATAGCAAAGACAGAGATGGAGATATAGTAATGATTTCAAAAGTTATAAAAATACCTGACTTACGTGTCATTCTCTTTAATCTAAACGAAAACGTTTAGCTCTCCAGCAACATTATCGACTGAGCTAAGGGTAGATGGATACGAAAGGTTAAAAATTAATCGAGTTTAAGCGATTAATGTTTAATTTTACGCATGCGCAAAAGTATAAGCAAAGCTTTATTCGACATAACTTGTTCAACTGTTTTTTTTTCTTTGCAATTTTGACCGCTTGTCAGTTATTTTACAGGCTGAAAACAAAATCGAAATTGTTCCAAAGTTCCGAATATCCCATATATAAAGTTTCATGTCTGCGGACCAAAAATTCAGAGAGGCGTTTGGTAGAGACTTTACGCATACACACACAAACAATGTCACTTTTATTTACATGAATAGATATATAAATACATTTGTGTATGCTAGAAATGTTGCATTCGAAATGTTACACAAGTATTCACAATGTAGAAACTATGCACTAATAGAACAGAGCGAAATAGTTAAATAAAAGAAATCATCTAATCAGAAATCATAAAATGAATAATTAATTAGATTTGTTTTTGAAAGAATTTGCAAATTAGTTTCATAGATCGCATATCAATGCATTAGTATATGAAGAATCTTTTTTTAAAATAGTTTTTACATAGAAAAATTAGACTTATAATATCAATGTAAGTGCGACGAAGAACTCAACTTTATATCGATGTAGATTATGAACGTACGTGCTATAGAGCACGTTGAAAGAGAAGTTTGTGTAATGATAATACTGAAGAACGCGAGAAAGAGGTCAAGTTGTTATAATTTAAGTCAAAATGCTGGTATCTGAAAATGGGTCAAGTGTACGTATATACCTACATACCTATATCGATAGGCAAATATGTACAAACATCTCCTTTATCAAAAGATTTCAAGTTCAATATCGTATAGTGATCCCATTTTGTCATTTTAAACCGACCCTTGCTTCTTATACAAAATGGTCTAACCATTAAGGCTTTGCCTTTCTTCTAAGGTGACACTATCGAGAATGTTGACGGCGCTACCCTGGCATTTTTTAGGGGAGAGGGACGGCGACAAAAGTAGGGTGGACCTGTAAATTCACCCTTGCCCGTTCGTCCGTTCGTCTGTCCGCACTTTTCTCAATAACTACGACTTGGGATTTTTTTTAATTTTGCACAAACATTAAACATGATATGAGTAAAAAAGTAACTGAACGGATTTTCTGGGAAAACTCCAGTGGTCCCCCTAGGAGTACCTTTCGTGTTAAAATGGCTAAAATTTACACTTTTGTGCGTATTAAAAAATAAGTCAATGCCTTGGATTTTTATAAAACCTTCTGAAAA
Organism: Euprymna scolopes; assembly: GCF_053919585.1. Classification (NCBI taxonomy): domain Eukaryota; kingdom Metazoa; phylum Mollusca; class Cephalopoda; order Sepiida; family Sepiolidae; genus Euprymna; species Euprymna scolopes. Next base: position 94,775,812 of record NC_136493.1, read on the forward strand.
GTTGTAACTAATTGATTGCTATATAATTTTGTTTGTCTATACTTCACGATAACTCTTGGGTGTGCCGGCTCTTTTAAGGCTAATAAAAACACTCCATTTTGGGAATATTTTACCATATTTGTCCAAAGTTTTATGTGTATGTCTATTTAGCAGTTTTGCATGGTGCTGAACTCAAATTTAAATATGTTAAGGACTTAGGGACTTTTGGGGTTAATGATGGACTTAGTCATTCCCTTTTTTTTCTTTTTTTTTTGCAGGGTGCAAAACTCACATTTACATAAGTTAAGGCATAAAACTGCACCGTTTGTTCATTTTCGCCAGAATTTAACGTCCTCTGGGGACTTTTGGGGCATAATGGGGAGAGGGTAAATGTTTAACTTATTCATTTTTTTTATGCCTCGTTCAATGTGCACTCACGGGGGTCCATGTATGCTTTACTTTTTTATTTTTTGTTGTTTTTTTTTCTTTTGTCATAATTCTCTTATCATAGTGGGTTTACTTTCTAAAGCACATCTCACCTTGTATTCAATCTTGTAACGAGGAGGTAAAATATTCATCGTGTACAGGGTGTAACGATTAATTCATCGCCCTAAAGAAAACAACACTAAAATTTTATGTTCAAACTTCTATTGAAAAACTTAGCTCAGTGAGAGAATGGTACAAACTCGTAGCAGTCCTTTTGAAGCCAATTCTGGCTCTTTTTGAACGTGGGTTGGCGCCGAGTTCTGCTGCCACACCAGAGGATAACCGCACTCTTCAGCACATACAAGTATACTTTGGTGTTGACTTTCAAGACAACTTCGAAGATGTGAGGTGGCATGATGTGGTCCTAATTTGAAACAACACCAAAGACCATAACCGTGGTCGGAAACTTCGTGTAGCTGTGCCCTCAAGCATTGACCCGTCTGTATTTGCATTTTGAGGGTGCTGGCAATGGTTATAATTTGGATCGGTAGAGAGCATGATTTGTAGAGCTGCGCATTGTGCCCCTTTCAGACTTGATAGAAGCCTTCTATCGCTGTTGGGATTTGTACACAACTGGTCAAATAGTAGATAGTCTGCAACAAAAACAAAATGAAAACTGGTTTTCATAAAACGGAAATGGAATCATGTCGTCTTTTCTAGGGTGACAATTTTATCGTTCCACCCTGTATAAAAAGAAAACTTTTTTTAAATTTTAATTGGAATTCATTATTGAGATGAGTATTATTTATATTAATTTATTTATTGCGGACTATTATTCTCATCTTTATTAGTTCTTGTTTCACGGCGTTTCGGCCAACTATTCATCTGGCCTTCGTCAGGTGGTAACCGCGACAATTAGGAACTTCGACTTTCCTAACTGCATTCTTAACAATTACTGAAACGTCATGAAACAACTAATAAAGATGAGAATAATAGTCCGCAATAAATAAATTAATATAAATAATACTCATCTCAATAATGAATTCCAATTAAAATAATATATATAATATTTGGTACGGACCCGGCCATGGAAGATCAGATAATAAATAAACGTGGATTTATAAGATCAAAGAATCCAACCATGATCGCCCTTCGGGACCCGTGGCGCAGTTGATAGACACGTTGAATCTCTACGGTTCCAGATGAAAATTGTCTGAAGATGGCGGTTTCAATCCTACCCAAATCCAGCCAGAGGCTTACTTGGTCAAAAAACGTGGTGAGACGACAAAAACTACGGATGGCAGTGATTGCTGAGAATGCAGTTAGGAGATTCGAAGTTCCTATCCGTCGCGGTTACCACCCGACGAAGGCCAGAGGAATAGTTGGCCGAAACGTCGTGAAACAACAACTAATAAAGATGAGAACAATAGTCGGTAATAAATAAATTAATATAAAACATTTTTATGTTGTGTTCTGCTTAGATCACGCTATTTTTGAATACTAAATTTGAATCAGCAACTTATGAATTCTAATTGAGAAACAATTGTGATGCTAGTACGAATATTGTTATCTCATTTACGATAGGAATCACAAATTCTCACTTCATAAAATGCTTCATCTGTCATTAATGTTCTGTCTGTCAACAAACATAAATGTCTATACAAGCATCATACTCTTATTTTATATCGCAATCATATCGTATGAATCCAAAGATTCTATTGCTGGCATAGGTTTTCCCGATATTATTCTAGCCAGAATTATTTCTGAAATATCATCATGTACTTAGGAGAGGGGCCAGGACAAGGTTGCCAACATCCTAAAAAATGACTTTTGTAGAACGAACTGGATTCGAACTTGGAACACCAAGATTGTCGGTCCGTACGCCTGCTTTTATTGTTGTAAACATATCAGGAAAGACCTTCCATACGTAAAGCTTTCTATTAAATTACAGATAAGTTTCTGCACCTTATAAAAAGAAACCTGGAGAGGAACAGAGATTTACCACTCAAATATTTCAACGACCGGAATAGCTTTATATAAATATCTTTTGCTTCTTTTGTTGTGTGTGTGTGTGTGTGTGTGTGTGTGTGTGTAGACTAATATCTACATCACGTGACCAATCATATCCAACATTTACCAAAATATTGCTCATGTTCTAATAAAAATTATTTAATTTGAGAATATCTGGGCAACAGATACAGGCCAATGTAACACCTTTGGCGATAAATTCGGTTCTACGATGGAAGTTTCAAAAGTAACACCTCATAATTTAAGCTCAAACAGTTAAAGAACTACGAAGGCGGGAGTGGGACCATTACAACGAGCGACTTTGTATGTTGTAGAAATTATTTACCTACATTGTCATCACTTTTCTCAATGCACGTTTGCCAGTGATTAACGATGGCTGTGCATGGGTGTGTATTGAGCGCGCTTTATCATACAAGAGTCGTTCTAAAAGTAAAGTCTCTTATTGTTTTAACTCAAAAAGTTAAAGAGCTCCCAAGACCGTAGTGGTACCATTAAAACGAGCGATCCTTAGTGCTACAGGATTTACTTTTCTACATAATCACTACCATTCTCAATGCGTTTGCCAGGGGTTTTATGTATGCATATCTGCTTCTGACGCACAACCATGACAGGGGTTGCTTTCTTAGTCCTACGCCGTCAATATCTGCAACAGAGAAAGGAAACTTTCATGTAATTAATACATAGTGTAATAGCGATAAAAAGGGGAATAGCTCTAAATAAAGTAAGAGTTATCGCCCCTTATAGGTCTTTGGGAAAAGACTGGAGAGTTCTACAGCGGAACCGAGGACAAGATGGCGGTTTAGCTTGACATTGAATATCGTCTTGTAATTATGTTTCTGTCACGAATAAATAATGTTTTAAAAGACAATGAACTTGTTTACTTGTTCTATGTTATGCCGACATCACAATTTCTCGGAACACAACAATAAGTTAAGTCATCATAACAATGCAATTGCAGTCCCCTCTGAGCCATTCGGGCGGAATAAAAAATTTGGGAAATGTACAAATTCGTAATTTGGACCCATTTGTCTCAGTTATAGTAAACTCAAAACGTTACATACCAAATTCATTCCGCTGTCTTTTTAATACTGGCTATGAATATGAGATAACAGTCGTAAAGTTAATTAAATTGCATATTTGTTTTGAAAAAAAGACATTTTTTTATTGTTTTTGTTTTGTTTTGTTTTGTTTTGTTTTGTTTTTGGTCGCCCGACAAAAGGAGGGTGAACCTGTAAATTCACTCTCTTCCGTTAGTCTTTCCGCACTTTTCTTAATAACTACACCTTGAATTTTTTTGAAATTTTGCACAAACATTAAACATGAAATGAATAAAAATGTAATAGAACGGATTTTCCGGGAAAACTCCGATAGGCCCTCTAGGAGTGCTTTTCGGGTTAAAATGGCTAAAATTGACACTTTTGTGCTTATTAAACAAATTGATGCCTTATAAAACTTTCTGAAAAATTGTAATTAACTGATTTCTATATAATATTTTTTGTCTATACTTCGCGATAACTCTTGGTGTGTGCCCCAATGGCTCTTTTAGGGCTAATAAAAACACTCCATTTTTGGGACTATTTTACTATATTTGTCCAAAATTACCTGTATATTCATTATTTGTGTTATGTATATACCCCTACCCACGACGAGATAATGTGACACAAGGGTGAATAAGTAGGAATCGAAAAGCCAGCGCGCAAGACGAAGAGTACTAAACCCTGTAAAAAATGTGCGGACATCTCCATCGGTATTCCCCTGTAAGGGCGTGTCAGACGATTAATATAAACAAAAAACAAAGAAAGCAAAAACTAACCCATTCTCAAAATAAAAAGGCAAAGTCTTGGAGGATGAACCTCTTAGAAGTAGACAGCACCAAAAATATACCTCACTCAACAGAGAGCAACCCATCTCAACAATGGTCTAGATTTTTTTGGCTTTGGTGCTGAGAGAAAATTTGTGTGCGACGTATTTGTGTTCAAATATTCATTTCGCCACAGGAACGACATATTTTCAATGAGTTCCGATCTTCGAGTGTTATTTAAAAGTAAAGCCTACTATTTTTTACACCACAAAATAAAACGTTGAAATGTTATGAAGACTAGCGTTGTGTCATTAACACCAACGGCCTTTGGCACTTCAGAATTTATTTTTCTACACAGTAACCACCATTTGCATTTTACTTTTGCCAGCGATGAACAACAGCCCTAATGCCTCGGTCATAAAAGTCCAGACCGTGCTTTGTCACCCATATCTATGTCATCAATCTGAAACCGACGAACCCCTCTACTTACTGTGCTAATATCAACTGCATCGGTTTAATGCAGTTGATATCAGCTAATTATTATCGTTAATAATGCGCCGGTGAATGTAGATCGCTTCAATTTATTTTTTGTATGAAAGTATTAAATTATGCTTCTCTGCTTCTGACGCACATTCATGACAGGGCTTGCTATCTGAGATTTTCACACCGTCAACTTTTACAGCAGAGAGATGAAACGTTTAGGTCATGAACGCATAAGTTCAGTAATCATAACAATGCAATTTGCAATATACTGTGATCCATTCGGGCGGAATAAAAATAGGAGATATTACAGCATTCATATTTCTAAATTGCAAGTGAAAAGAATAATTCATTCCTTCTTTCTAAAATAATGTAAAAATGTTAATGCTTATCTATACAAATGAAAGTATTTTTATTTTTGGTTTACTACAAAGTTATTAATGTACTGTTTATTATTTTGAATAAATATTGTTCCTATGGTAATATATATGTATATATATATATGTTATTTGCACGTCTGTTGACAAGGGATAAGCTCCTTTTACCGGAATAGCAAACTTCTCATACATGTCAGCATCCCATATATCTAGAAAACTACTATTTGCCCGTATAGAGAATATTATTGCTGGTGCGTCATTCATGAATTTCTCCAACTTGGATAGGGAGTAAGAAAGATTATTTAACTTACCAAGTTCTGCAGTATTAATTAAGCTACATCTCCATGTCCAATCGCCTGTGCTTGATTTACAAGTATTTTCATGGAATGTGTTCTGACAAAATTTACTTGTAGTCTTTCAACGTAAATAATCACGATGCAAAATCTTCTACTTTAATATCTTCTTTCTTCGGACATTTGGATCTCCACCCTTTCCCCCTGTTTCCCCTCCTTCAAATATATTTAAATGTAATGTGAAAATTTTGACCACACAGTTCTTCTGCACTTAGGTTAATTTCTAAAAACCTGACCCCTCATCACAGTTATTCTCTTTGTCTTGTTTGAGGTGGGTTCTGAGGGACTTAACCTAAACAAATAGCGGTGTTCGAAACTAGTTTGCAATACAAGAATGCCATATCACGCTGAAATCTGTTGTTGAAAACCGAGTGGCCCTTCCCGCGAGAACCACCCACATTCCACCCGAATTAATACAATATCAACTGAATCTCAGCTGGACCCAGACCTTCTCATTAGGAACACTTCGTTGGCTCGGTTTTCTAACCACAAAATAAGAAAAGGAGGAAAAAAAAAAAAGATTTCAGAAAAGAAAAGAAAATCTTTTATAGTATCAGTACTGCCCAGCATTTTCAAGAGAGAGGGGCTGTCATCTAAGGGTATACTATGAAATTCGAAACTCAGCCTCACATTGTTGTTCGGTGGCGGCGGCACCTTCGTCAGGTGGTGCGACGCGACAAAGGCTTTTCACGCATGTTTGGCTTTGAATTCGCCATTTGCCAACAACGATGCGATGCAAAACAATGGTGGACAGAAAGATAAGATGCGTTGCTTTAGAATGTTTGCGGTCGGTTCGAGGGCCCGGGTGGGCGTTCCGAATGGCGGTTATTTTTTTTTTTTTTATTTATTTATTTTTTATTGATGGATATTCATTTAAATAGTAGGGGAAGGAGTCTGGCCGAAACTGAAACGTAGATAAATATAAGTAAAGTTTACGAAAGAAAGAAAAAATAATCAAATGAGAACATTAAAAGACAGGCTTAAGGAAGGTAAAATAAATAAATGAAAATGCAAAAAAAAAAAAAAAAGAATTAATTAAGAAGGCTTAGACTACTAAGAAAGAATAGAACCAAACAAACAACTGGCAAAAAGAAAAAAAACAAACGAATAGCATAAAATAAGGTAAAACAATGAAAGAATAAAATAAAATTTGAACAGTGTTGGAAAAGTAATGCCTCCAATTTTTTTTCTTGCAGCCAAATGGATCAAAGGGGTTGTAAATCGCATTGTTACGATGACTGAAGTTATGCATTCATGGCATGAAAGATTCACCTCTCTGTTGCAGATATTTACGGTGGGAGACTAATAAAGTTACCCATGTCATTAATGTCAGAAGCAGAAATGCTTCCTTGAATTTCTGGCAAAAGTGTGTTGAGAATAGTGGTGACTATATAGAAAAAATTAATTACGTATCACAAAAGGTCGTTCGTTTTACTGATACTATTCTCATTTTTGTTGGTCTTCAAGGTTTTGAGTAACAAAAAATATGAAACCTAAGTTTTGAAACAATGCTCATAAAAAAAGATTAAAATAATAAAACAAAGAAGATATGAACTTGTAAAAGAACACACGAAATAGAAGGTTTTAGATGCGCCTAAATCAATTAAAAACGCTTCAGAATCAGAAAAGAATGGAATGAAGATAGAGAATCTCCCATAAACTTTATGCCAAAAATTAATCGCGATAAAATACTCTTTTGAACTTAAGCGCGGCCCACCAACCATGTATTCATTCTAAAAGGTAATTTTTATCTTAAGCATGAGAGACGTAGGAAAATGCTTTTTAAAAATTAAGCCGGATAAAGATAATTGAGGGTATCTAAAAGTACGTTGTCTTATATATATATATATATATATATATATATATATATATATATATATATATAAGAACAAGTAGTTAATAAAACATGTTAAAAACGCTTTGAAAAAGAGTTAAAAACATATTTAATTTGAAAAAGGAAGCACAAAATTAGTGGACAGTTTATATATATATATATATATATATATATATATATATATATATATATATATATATATATATATATATATATATATATATTAAATACCTACAGATACTAGTATTTCATCCTTCCGGGAATCATCAATGTAGGGTGTCACGATTTACACCAGTCGATAAATTCGAACCCGGCGAAAGTAGCCATCCTTAGCTTCATTAGCATCTTATTAGTCAAGTGCGCGATTGGTACTAGAAAACTGATTGGCTAACTAAAATCTCAATAGAAGGTGCGTATATAAAAACGACAGACAACCACAAAATTCGCACATAAGCCTGAATCCTAGAGCGGATGAAACGCAGAATATTCAATGTAGCTTAATCGCCATATATATATTTTATAATTACTAACTAGCTCTACCTATGTACTGAACACTTTTGAAGTAAATACTTAAATTTTACGCATAAATGTATAGTTTCGTATATTAATTTTATGCGAGTAAATGAAGTAGTTATATATATATATATATATATATATATATATATATATATACATATATATATATATATATATATATATATATATATATATAAACACAGTAATCCACAGACTGTTTCGCTGTATCATAGCTATTCAGTCCAGATAAACTAGCAACTATCTCAACCCAGGTCTTAAAATCGACTCCTAGACGACAGTCGGCCCCCTTAACTGTTACGCTATTTGGAAGGATTTGTCAATATCATGGGGAAACAAATAATTAAAACGGCAGAAAGCAGGAAGCTTAACTGGCCTGCAACCAGACGTTCATTTCTGCGCCTGCGTGAACTCAATCACTTAACTGCAAGTCAACTTTTTGGTTGACATCGATAAATTTGAACTCTTTTCGTCCTCTCACGTGTTTGCGTAGCGGTAAGATGCCATCTTCTCTTTCACATTCTTTGCCGCATTTGCGTCAAGGGTTCGAGCCTACCTGTCTACTAATACTTTTTTTTCTCAACACACCACCAAACACCCGAGCAAAGCCGGACACCCTCGTTAGTATTATATAAAAGGAACTTTGTCTTTGTGTGTGTTTGTGTGTGTGAGAAAATTCGTACCCTATAGACTCCGAAATGATTTTTGAAATGCTCTTTATGTGTCTGACAGTGTTCTTAGACAGTTTTCTTTATCGGAATATGGTCAATAAGTATCGATAAGCGAAAAAATCCGATGAAAGAAGGAATAGGCGAGTTTAACTAAAGTTAAAGTGTTATACAGCCTAATATTACAAGTCCATTTGAGAAGCTTTATTACCACACAATCAGAAAGACTCGGCGAATACAATCAACAGTAGGTTTGGAGGGGGGATATGACAGGGGCGCGTTCGAAAAGAATGTTTCTATTTAAAGTACAACTGGACCATGTTACTTGACTTTTTGCATGTTAACGTTTAATTCAAGCCATTATCACTGCACAAGTAGAAAGGTCCGGCATTTAAAATCAATAGTATAGTCTTTGATATGACAGGGGCGCGTTCGAAATGAATGTTTCTATTTAGAGTACAATTGAACCATAATACTTTACTTTTTCACCAATTTCGATGACAACAAATGTATAGGAGTTTGAAACATCCGTTGATCATCATTCAATTTTGGGCAACGTTGGGTCTTCCTGCAATAAATAAATAAATAAATATATATATATATATATATATATATATATATATATATATATATATATATATATATATATATATATATATATATACTAGCAAAAATACCGTCGTTGACTGGGTTCAAAAACAGCCTACAGAAAATGGACTCTGATTTATGAAAGTATGATAGATTATGAAAAGGAAGGGTTGTAAATTTGGGTTGAATGTGGGGGTATCAAAACCAAAGCAAACTATAATGAAAGTAAAAATAAAATAGACAAACCCCATAATTTATTATACCATACCTGTTCAAACTGAAACACTTATAACAATATTGTGTTGATCTATATTAAAAAACCTTGTTAAACTTTGTGACATATTTCCATTCTATGGAGGTCAGGTGCGAACGAACACCTCATAATTTTATTATACCATATTTCTTCAAACTGAAACATAATTATCAAAGTATACTTACGCAGATAGATATGAAAAGTCTTTATTAAAGTTTGTGCATATTTCCATTCTATCGAGGCCAGGCGCAAACGCAGACCCCACAATTTTATTATATAATCCCTATATAACTTAAAACATACTTATCAAAGTATTCTTATGTACATCTATATAAAACACACTTGTAAACGTTTTTTTTTTAATTTTAAAATGTTTTCCTTCCATACTTTGTGGACCAGGCGCGAACGCAGACCCCATAATTTTAATGAACCACTGTTCTGCCAGATCAAGCATACCCATTCCTTTGTCTCGATACATCTATCATTATATGTAATCAGTTTTTTAAAATAGTCAATCATATAGGAGCCTATTCGTGACCACACACACACACACACACACACACACACACACATTCACACACATTCAGCTTTATATTATAGATATATGCGTTGATAAGATAGGGAGTAAAAGGTCCAGTCGAGTGTTCAATTATTTAATAGCATTCCCAACTTTTCAAATCATTAAAAATTTAAAATAAGTCATAATATTATTTTACTACGGTGCTACAGAAGATCAAGTCAAATCAACGTAATACCGTCGGTTTCAAAGCAGTGGTGTTCAATAATTTTAAAATTGTAGGCAAAATGTTTGTAGAAATTGACATTTAACGATATCGCTTACGATACCGTGGGCCGGAGGATATAACTGCCGACTATCAACCAGATGGTTGTAGGTTCGATCCCTGACTCGAGATGGTTGCTAGTCTAACCGCAGTGAAGAACTTTGATACAGCGAAACAGTTTGTCTATGATAAGTCTATATATATATATATATATATATATATATATATATATATATATTGAGTGAGAGGCGAAAGGATCTATCAAGCATTAAAAAAGAAAAGATAATAATACTGTGCTTTTGACAGAGAAGGAGAGAGAAAAGTAGAGAGAGGGGGAACAGGTGATATTTCTCTTACTGTGACAAAAAAAAGGTCTTCATTGAAAACTGAATGAATGAAAATAAGGTTTCGCGATGAATGAATAAGGAAATGAATGAAAAAGGGGATGGGGTCGGATGAACCCGAGCCGCTGTGACGGAATTGCTCGTCATAAGTGTAGTAAAAAACTGCTTATAAAAATGTGCTCCTTTCTACTCAGGCTGATGTTCAGGTGGGAGTACCCGGGCTTAATAGTTACAAAAAATTTAAAAGAAGAAAAGAAACGGGACTGACACAAAGGATTGCGGGGCAAGTGATTGAGAGGAGGGGCTGCCAAACACCGGGTGTCTTTTGCATAGGGATGGCATCAGTGCATCGAACATATAAAAAAAATAAATAAAGAGAATGACAAGAAAAGGGTTGCGTTACACGGGGTGGGGATCAGGTTGATAGAGACCAAAGAAAGATAATCACCTGCCCCGGGTAGTTTGATAGTGAAAATATCCGTGGGTGGGTAGCACGATTTAGAGACTATGATATAAAGGATCTGGCAGGGAGGCAGGCATCTTTTCATCTGCGGTTGAACTTAACAAGCACAGATATAAAAGGGTAGCAATATATATATATATATATATATATATATATATATATATATATATATATATATATATATGTTTATATATATATATAATATATATATATACATAATATAATACATAGAGTGTGTGTGCGCGCGTGAGTGTGTGTGTTTGTAATATATATATATATATATATATATATATATATATATATATATATATATAGAAAGAGAGAGAGAGAGAGAGAGAGAGAGAGAGAGTAGGAGTATCCGGCGTTGCCCGGACCATAAACACAATAAAAAGTTGCGTTTGGCTACACTTGCTAAATGATTTTTGTTTTAATCAAATTATTTTTATTGTGAAATAATTTATTCCAATTTGAAAAAAACTCCACTGATGTCGGCCCACTGCTACGAATCTGGAATAGGGGCATGTGAGCGAGAAAATATTTTAAAAGTGGTTTACGTTATGTCCATGCATCAATAGTTATCTGATCAACCGCCGATAAAAAAGAAAAAAAATTCGAAATGAGAAAAATGATTTTTGTTTTAATTTAAATAAGCGCCGAAAAAAAAAAAAAAGCAATTGCCAAGTAAATAATACAAAGTGCAAACATTATATAACACTGTGAAAAATTTCCCCCACTCTATATCTGTGCCTAAATCAAAACGCGGATTCCATGAACAAAGCTTCTTTCTTAGAACTGCACGCCTGTGGAACTCTGTTCCGTCTGGCTGCTTCCCACCCGACTACAACTTGGATGTCTTCAAGTCCAACGTTAACAAATTCCTAATGAACCGCCCCCTTAAGTAAACACTTCATCAAATCTCCACACTAACGTAATGTACTTGCAATAATCCTTATCCCCGAGTGGCTTCTGGGCCTTGATAAGTGGTGATCACTGTGTAAAAAAAAACACATTCTTTTAACCCTGTTTAAGTACAAAAGATTACCGAAATAAACCTTTTTCAAGAATATGTTAAAAATAAAAAAATTTAAAAAAACGTCCGCTTGAAGGCTTTCAAAGTAAGAGTTCATTTGAAGATCAGGATAGATAGATTTGGAACGAGATCGGAGCTGAAACATGTTTGCACATACGTAGCCAATAATATTTGTATGCATCCATTTATACCATGCATATAAGGTTAACGTCGAAACTATTGGCACACTATATTATCTATTCCATATATAAGAATAAAATCTTTAGCAAGTTTACTTTTTAATTGAACTTCAACTGGATGCCTTGTAAACATTCAAAAATTGAAGTACAAACACAAGTCGTAGAATGTTTCTTAATAATTGATTTGTAACACATTACAAGCAATTTAAAAAGAAATCGTTGTTCAATCTATTAACACCCTACATTAATATCCAGTTACAAAGCTTTTTTTTTCAGTTACAGCCTCTAGACGCTTTCGATAGTCCATTACAAAGATTGTGACAACAGCATATTCTTTTCATTGTTTTGACTCTTGAGTATATATCCGTTAATATCTTATATGTTTTATATAGATGGATGTGGTTCTCAGTTAATTAAGTGTGTCTAACTGCGTCAGATATATACTCGCGAGACAAAAGAAGGAAAAGAAAATGTCTGGCGTACTCTTGTCATATTTGAACTGGTGACTTTCTGTCACACTTCCGTGCTCTTCATAAGGTGCAGAAACGTACTATTAATTTGATTGGAACCAGTATTTTTCTTTCGTGATGTTGCTCGTTTCAGTTTTTGCTGTGAATACTATTATGGCACGTGTCCTCAAGAATTGTCTTTTTAGTGTTGATTATCGTTGAGTAACAACGGATATTTTAAGACAGAACCAAAAAAATGTTTATTAGTGTGTCACGATAAATCAAGTCAAAAGCCATTCGAGGATAAGGAAGATAGGAAATAATTGATGTGGGAAACAAAGTTTAATAATAGATGAAGGATAGGGAGAGTTTAGCACAAGTATTGCAGCTTACAGCAAATATTTCTTAAACGAAATTAGGAATGTTTCTTGTTTGTTTACTACTAAGTTAAAATGTCTCTTTCAGAAACTCTTATCTACAAAAGAAGACATTGAAATGTTCATTTTTGATCAGGTAGTTCTGTCCTGATGTCATAATATTTAGTTTTTATTAGAAAGAAATGGGTATTTACATGTATGTAAAACATATGAAAATACTTCTTTTAAACTCTTCGGCCTAACGTTCACAGGAAACATAAGTTGGAACAATTATATTGAGAGCATTGCCAGGACCGCTGCGAAGAAGGTAGACTCTCTCTACCGTGCTAGAAAGCCGCTAACGCCTGAAAGTATCCTGTACCTCTATAAGGCCACCATTCGTCCATGTATGGAGTATTGTTGTCATATTTGGGCTGGTGCATCTGCTACTAGTTTCTCGCTCCTGGACAGGGTTCAAAAGAGAGTCGCAAACCTGATAGGTCCTGAAATGTCATCAAAGCTTCAACCTCTGTCCCACCGACGAAATGTTGCATCTCTCTGCCTGTTCTACAAGTGTTTTAATGGTTAATGCTCCGACGAACTTCAAGCATTTTACCCCTTGACGTAAATACATCCGACAAATCTGACAAGCAGCAAAATCCCACCCCTACACAACTGTACTGACATGCAGAAGTTCAAGTGTAACGTGAATCGACATCTTGCTGCCCAACTCCTTACATAGTACCTCAGTATCTTATGTTCCTGATAGTACCCCTCTACACCAAACTGGCAATGTGCCTTGTTTGTTGTGTGAAAATGTAATAAAAAAATGAAATGAATGGATAGATAAATATTCATCGATAAAATCTCTTATTATTTCAAATGCGCTTACAAAAAAGAATAACGCTAAACTTTAACAATTTTAATGTAAGTTTAATTACCATGACATCGTTTGAATCCAAAAATTCTAATGTTGGCATCGGTTTCGCCGATATTTTTCTAATCAGAATTCTTTATAGAAAGATATCAGGTATAACAAGAGGGACCAAGTGAAGGTTGTCAACATCCTAAGTGAAAATGATTCGAACTTGGGACGCGCAGGTCGTCAGTCCTTATCGTAAACCAGTAGACCACCGCCACGTCCATGCAAGTTCAGCTTATATAAAGATGTTTATGTTTAAATTAAGGTTAGTTTTGTACGTTTATACATGTACATGAAATTAAAAAGAAATTGTTTTGGAGATTAAACCTGAAAAGGGAACCCTGAGCAAGGGTAAGGTTTAGGTAAATTGAACAAGTTATATATATATATATATATATATATATATATATATATATATATATATATATATATATATATATATACTAGAAGTTCAGTCAGGCTTTGCTCGGGCCCTATGTACTGTTTATAACTACGTGTGAGTACATTTTATGTAAGATTTCAAATGTTTAAACCAAAAATTGTCTGAGTAATTTCATAGAGACCGCAGAGGTATTTTTTTTTAAAACTTTGAACCCAATGTTGACACCTTAACATTAATGTGTTGGTCTGAAATCAAATTAAAACTTTGATCGATGTCCATGTAACCTACCTTTAAAATTTCAAGTGAAATTTTAAATGTAGACTCAGAATTGGCGAAGGAATTTGATAGAGTTTTCAAAAGTCAAATCGTCGAACTTTGACCCCTTGACAGACAAATTTTTTATCGAAAACTGATTGAAATGATTTTCCCAAATGTATATACCCTTCATGTCAAATCTTGAGTCTCTAGACTGAAAATTGACAGAGTTATTTGGTAGGGAAATGTGCACTACACACACACACACACACACACACACACACACGCACACACATTTTCGCTTATATATATATATATATATATATATATATATATATATATATATATATATATATATATATATATATAAGCTGAATACGGATGATTATCGTTTCTATACGTAATGGTACCCTTGATTATTGAAAAGAAATGAGAAACCAGGACACCTTTGTTATAAGCCTTGAATCCATCCCCAAACCGCAGGTACCGTGTCACGTTGCACGCGTTTTTCACGTGTGTATCCATTCGGAGAAGGATTATGCGGATAGCGAACAATGCCCTGATTCTGTTTTTTTTATTATTATTTTATTTTTTTATTTTTTTTTTACATGGAAATTACTCTAGATAAGCAAGACATAAAGACACTTGATATAAGATAGTAAAAAACGAAAAAAACATTTCAAGGTAAAATAAAAAAAAAAACTAGCCACCGACACAAGTGTTAGAGGGACTATATTTTTGACAAAAAAAAAGCAGCAATTCTTCCCACTTCGTCAGAAACATCTCTCATGGAATACGAGGGCTAAACTACAAGATTTTTTTTGTCTACTTTTTGTAATTTTGAGGAGGTTGCTTTATTTCTTTAATTAAGAATGCAATTGTAAACAGAACAACGCATGGCGTCTGTTTGAATTTGAGCCTATAATTTAGCTACCAATGAATTGGTATGTGTGTCTTTGAAATCGAAACTATACTATTACAATACTAATGTACTATTGTATTATCTTTCAGTGCTCCATTCACGGGAAGTATTTGTTTTGTTTTCATGAGACTATCTACCCAAACATTACCTCATTCTGTGTAGGAGAGTGTAGTATCTGTTCTCTTGTCATAATATTCACTCGGAAATTACCTATCATTTTCGGGGAGGAATAGTAGAGTAATTGTCATGTAACGATCCTCCCTGGAATTACCCTATCCTTTTAACCTATTCCTTTTCCCTATCCTT
Organism: Euprymna scolopes; assembly: GCF_053919585.1. Lineage (NCBI taxonomy): Eukaryota > Metazoa > Mollusca > Cephalopoda > Sepiida > Sepiolidae > Euprymna > Euprymna scolopes. Next base: position 94,791,523 of record NC_136493.1, read on the forward strand.
TTTTTATTTTAGGGTGTAGTTTAATGTCGGTTATGTTGTCATTATATCCTCTTAGGTTTGTTTGGTTTGGGTTTTTTTACGGCATATCAACCCTTTTCAGGTCATTTAATGCGGAATCCAGTTATTTTGAAGAAAATTTTTTTAATAGAATATATTTGTTGTTTTCAAGTCGGTTTTTATTTAACCCACAGTTGGAGCCCTAACAGGTACTACCACTCCGGGTCAGAGTAGACCTGGGTGCAATGGCAATTAAGGAGTGGCTCCACACTCCTAAAAGCCCACAAGTTGGTGCCTCACCATCCAATATAGTTTAAGGTCATATCCAGGACCTATCCTCTTAGGAATTATTTCTTCCTGGTGGGAGATAAGCTAGCATTGTCACAATCGCCTGTTTATAAGAAAGCAATTATCATCCTATATACTAGTACAAATTTTCGACCGAATGTTGCATATTGTTTCTAGTCTAACTTAAATAATATACTTATACTTAGGAGCATCCTCATCGTTTTCAGTTTGAAACAGGATTGTTCCTCCAATTTATTACCAGGGCGATCATAGCTCTTTCGATCATCTACTTTTAGTTCATTTTTGGCTTGCCATTTCTTTTTTTTTTTTTTTTTTCATCCGGGATCCATTTGACCACTTGGTTAGCAATTATTTCTGGGACAATCTTGGGACAACCTAGACGTCGTTTGCAGATTATACCATCAATCGGAAAGTGCGTTCTCTGATATCTTGGAGGTTTGATTTCTCTATTTGATCTTTAGGATCTTTCTAATGCTATTGGAATCAAACATGTTTTTCCTCTCTAAGATGGTTTTGAGATGTCAAGTTTAACTTCCATATAGCAGCATAGGCATATAATATCTTAATTCATAATTAATTTTGTTTTTCCTCATCTTTAAAAGTTGATTAAATCCTTAACCATCCTGCACTACAACTTGCAACTCCATGCTAACTTATTTAAGTAATAAACCATCACAATAATATAAAGTGGCTTATAGGGCTTTATTAAATAGAGTATTAATATTTAACAATATATAAGTATCTGCCATGACATTGATTTGGTTCAGTTAGGGATGTTAATATTATGACAAATAGAACCTTTTGGGGAGAATTTATAGTAAAAACAACGTTTATGCCTTCTTCCATTTCCCCATGGGTATTTATGCATAAGTGATCGTGGAACATTCTACTCAAGTCCATATAACGGCATGAAGGAAAACGATTTCAGCTGTTTTTGTTTATGGTCGATTCTTAAATACTTTCTAATCGCATTTGATGGCGTCTGCTTCCAAAATAGACTTTCCACATCTCTATTATCCTCTTTCAGAGCTATGTGTCGTAATATCTGCCAGATCATATTTTCCCACGTTTAGTTAATATGCATTTTGGAAGCAGCAACTTTATCTTTGCTGACCTATTGCCTGCAACAGTTCGTGTTATTTTCAAGGCACTAACACAGCCTCAACTACCGGTCCAACATTTAACAATTTATTTTTAGTATTACATTTTCACCCCAAACAAGGCACGCTGTCACTTTGATGTAGGGGGCTACTATCAGCTACATAAGCTACAGGGGTACTATGTAGGGAGTTGGGCAGCAAGATGTCGTTTCACGTTACACTTGAACTTCTGCATGTCAGTACAGTTGGGGAAGCAGGGACCAGGAAGGGAATTCCAAAATCTAGCGGTTCTGGGGAAAAACCTACTGGAGCAGAAATCTCTCTTAAATCTAGGGCTCTCTACTGTGTATGGGTGGAATTTAGCTGCGTGTCGGGTTTGTCGGGGGTATTTACGACGTTGCAATGTGAATTCATGAAGCGTTGTACAAATCGATAATATAGCATTATAAATTGTACCCATTTACTCCATGAAGTCCGAGTAGTAAATGCCATATTATATATTTTTTAATAACTCCTTTAAGGAAATTCCTTGACAAATATTTCGATTATGCTAAATATATTATTGTTCGTATAGAATCTATCAAGGACTTTTACTTCACACAAAAAATTCGAAACACAAACTTAAAAACTAAAAATACGTAACTAATATTTATACATACATCTAAGCAGAACATACATAATCTGGTATTCCCAAATGATCACTCATCTTCGTACTGGCCAGGCTCAACGTCGTTAAACTTCGGTGATCTAACGGGAACCAGTATATCAGCTTGATTATGTGCTTTCTGCTTATCTCGCCATTGTTTCCAGTTGTAATGAACTTCTCGATGCAATTGGCATCAAGTATTGTCGATTCAGGAGATGTGTGCTGGGATTGCGCAAATCTTGCCCACAATTGCACAGGGCGAATTCATTATCTCGTAAGACAGAACGGCGTTGATGAAACAGAATAAAAACAGACCATTGCGGCATCAGTGAGACAAGCTAAGAAACTTTTTTTGCCAGCTTTTTTGTTGTTTACTGATATAATATCTCAAGAAGAGAAAAATATCTAGCATCTGCCTGGATTCGCGTTTATCCTCCATTTCTCCAAAGAAAATCCTAACCCAGAAGTAGCGAACTTCAACTCGACAAAGACAGCAAAAACAAACGTGGTGTCATCAGCATAACGAATATTAGGATAAAAGACATTGCTAAACACCTATGTTAATTGCAGATAAAAAAAAAATCACCCACATACGAGTGGCGTTCCAAAAGTAATTCCGTCTATATTATTCCACCCGAATAGATCAGCAGGAATTGCAAATCGCATTATTACGATGATTGAACTTATGTATTCATGACCTCAAAAAATCATTTCGTTGTTGATGATATCGACGGTGTGGAAATCTAAGAAAACAATCCTGTCATTGACGTACGTCAGAAGTGAAGATGCATCATTGATTTTCAATTTTCAAAAAAAAAAAAAAAAATTAAATCAAACTCGTCAACATTAACTGCGCCTGTTAAACGCTTACGAAGCCGATACAGTTAATGACAACACTGTTAGAAAAGGAGTACGTCAATTCCAGAGTGGCGACAGAGTTGTGAATGACAAAGCGCGCTCTGGACGCCTATGCAGAGCCATCATCATCGCTTTCAAAAGTAAATTAAGAATGGTGGTTATTATGCAGAAAATAAATTCGCTCGTTTTAATGGTACACCTCCCGTCTCCGTAGCGCTTCAACTTTGTTTCAGGCTTTTTTTTTTCAGGTCTTAGTATGTCGCTACACTATCAATGAATTAATTGTTTCTAAAATCGGGATGATGCTACCAGATCAGACAGCTTAAGATTAAAGCTCCCTGACCTAAAATGAACGAAAAAATGATATTTTAATTTGTTTTTGTTTTTGTATTTTATTTTTATTTTCATTCTGCTTTGCTTTATGAATCCATGTTCTGCAAAGCCAAAAACAAAATCAAGTTTCCAAAATAAAACAGCCAAACAAAACAGAATGTATAACTATTTCAAGATAGAAAAAAAAAATGAAGTATCAAAACTATTTTCCAAATTGCTGGATTCGACATTAAATAATTCGATAACAGTTGATAAGTCGTCAAACAAAATAATCAAATCAAACACAAAAAATATTTTAGATATAAATAATGAAGCATAAAACGTTTTTTTTTTAAAAATAACTGGATTCCTCAGGAAGAAAAGGGACACGCCTACAATTGAAAGACACGAGCTGAATCTTAACAGGATTAATCAAAAAAGGCAATTTCTTACTGCAATCCATAACTAAATCCAGATCAACTTGTAGATCAACTCTATATTTCAAGTGATCCGAAGGAACTGGACGAGAAACAATCACAGAATGGAGGATGGTGTTATCAGCATAAAATGTTAATTTTCTCACTAATGTTCTCTGGAAAGTCATTTATATGGAGAAGAAACACTGCTGAATCTGGAATAGAGCACTAAGAAACATCAGCATTGACAGGAAAAGAAAATGAAGATATACCATCAAGAATTACTCGCAAGCGTTGATCAGAAAAAACCTTACAATGTTAAGAACTTTACCACCAGTAACATAAACTCGAAGTTTATGTAGATGACCAGTACATGAACACTTTGCGAACTCTTTCTAAATATCAATAACTCTGCCTTTTTTTTTTAATTATCTATAAACCGACTGATCCGTTCAATTACAAGAGGTAATAGATTGGTTGTTTAACGAAAATCACGAAAGCCATACTGAACATCACTAAAGAGGTCCAGACGTTCAAGAAAACGAATACGTTTGCCGTTGATCAACTTCTTAAAGACTTTGCTAATAACAGTGAGAAGACAAACAGGATAATATTTAGTTGTGCCAGACGGGTCACCAGCGTTTTTAAAGATAGAGACAACAGAGGACTCCTTGCAACAAGAAGAGAAACAGAACTGAGACATATGAAATGATCTGTAGATCATAAACAAAGTGAATAGCAGTTTTGCCATTAGTAATAACTAGGTCTAGTACAACAGCATATTCTTTTCATTGTTTTGACTCTCGGGTGTGTATCCGTTGATATCTTATAAGCCTTTATATAGAGTGACGTTGTCCTTGGTTGATTAACTGTTTCTAACAGTGTAAGATATATAATCGAGAGTCAAAACAATGAAAAGAATATGCTGTTGTCCTAGCCCTATTAATAACATTATTATAGATTCTCCAAAATTTTCCACTATTAATAACATTATTATAGATTCTCCAAAATTTTCCACTATTAATAACATTATTATAGATTCTCCAAAATTTGCCACTATTAATAACATTATTATAGATTCTCCAAAATTTGCCACTATTAATAACATTATTATAGATTCTCCAAAATTTGCCACTATTAATAACATTATTATAGATTCTCCAAAATTTGCCACTATTAATAACATTATTATAGATTCTCCAAAATTTGCCACTATTAATAACATTATTATAGATTCTCCAAAATTTTCCACTATTAATAACATTATTATAGATTCTCCAAAATTTGCCCTATTAATAACATTATTATAGATTCTCCAAAATTTGCCACTATTAATAACATTATGATAGATTCTCCAAAATTTGCCCTATTAATAACATTATTATAGATTCTCCAAAATTTGCCACTATTAATAACATTATTATAGATTCTCCAAAATTTGCCACTATTAATAACATTATTATAGATTCTCCAAAATTTGCCACTATTAATAACATTATTATAGATTCTCCAAAATTTGCCACTATTAATAACATTATTATAGATTCTCCAAAATTTGCCACTATTAATAACATTATTATAGATTCTCCAAAATTTTCCACTATTAATAACATTATTATAGATTCTCCAAAATTTGCCCTATTAATAACATTATTATAGATTCTCCAAAATTTGCGACTATTAATAACATTATTATAGATTCTCCAAAATTTGCCCTATTAATAACATTATTATAGATTCTCCAAAATTTGCCACTATTAATAACATTATTATAGATTCTCCAAAATTTGCCACTATTAATAACATTATTATAGATTCTCCAAAATTTGCCACTATTAATAACATTATTATAGATTCTCCAAAATTTGCCCTATTAATAACATTATTATAGATTCTCCAAAATTTGCCACTATTAATAACATTATTATAGATTCTCCAAAATTTGCCACTATTAATAACATTATTATAGATTCTCCAAAATTTGCCACTATTAATAACATTATTATAGATTCTCCAAAATTTGCCACTATTAATAACATTATTATAGATTCTCCAAAATTTGCCACTATTAATAACATTATTATAGATTCTCCAAAATTTGCCACTATTAATAACATTATTATAGATTCTCCAAAATTTGCCACTATTAATAACATTATTATAGATTCTCCAAAATTTGCCACTATTAATTACATTATTATAGATTCTCCAAAACTTGCCACTATTAATAACATTATTATAGATTCTCCAAAATTTGCCCTATTAATAACATTATTATAGATTCTCCAAAATTTGCCACTATTAATAACATTATTATAGATTCTCCAAAATTTGCCACTATTAATAACATTATTATAGATTCTCCAAAATTTGCCCTATTAATAACATTATTATAGATTCTCCAAAATTTGCCCTATTAATAACATTATTATAGATTCTCCAAAATTTGCCACTGTTAATAACATTATTATAGATTCTCCAAAATTTGCCCTATTAATAACATTATTATAGATTCTCCAAAATTTGCCACTATTAATAACATTATTATAGATTCTCCAAAATTTTCCACTATTAATAACATTATTATAGATTCTCCAAAATTTGCCACTATTAATAACATTATTATAGATTCTCCAAAATTTGCCACTATTAATAACATTATTATAGATTCTCCAAAATTTGCCACTATTAATAACATTATTATAGATTCTCCAAAATTTGCCACTATTAATAACATTATTATAGATTCTCCAAAATTTGCCACTATTAATAACATTATTATAGATTCTCCAAAATTTGCCACTATTAATAACATTATTATAGATTCTCCAAAATTTGCCACTATTAATAACATTATTATAGATTCTCCAAAATTTGCCACTATTAATAACATTATTATAGATTCTCCAAAATTTGCCACTATTAATAACATTATTATAGATTCTCCAAAATTTGCCACTATTAATAACATTATTATAGATTCTCCAAAATTTGCCCTATTAATAACATTATTATAGATTCTCCAAAATTTGCCACTATTAATAACATTATTATAGATTCTCCAAAATTTGCCACTATTAATAACATTATTATAGATTCTCCAAAATATTCCACTATTAATAACATTATTATAGATTCTCCAAAATTTGCCACTATTAATAACATTATTATAGATTCTCCAAAATTTGCCACTATTAATAACATTATTATAGATTCTCCAAAATTTGCCACTATTAATAACATTATTATAGATTCTCCAAAATTTGCCCTATTAATAACATTATTATAGATTCTCCAAAATTTGCCACTATTAATAACATTATTATAGATTCTCCAAAATTTGCCACTATTAATAACATTATTATAGATTCTCCAAAATTTTCCACTATTAATAACATTATTATAGATTCTCCAAAATTTGCCCTATTAATAACATTATTATAGATTCTCCAAAATTTGCGACTATTAATAACATTATTATAGATTCTCCAAAATTTGCCCTATTAATAACATTATTATAGATTCTCCAAAATTTGCCACTATTAATAACATTATTATAGATTCTCCAAAATTTGCCACTATTAATAACATTATTATAGATTCTCCAAAATTTGCCACTATTAATAACATTATTATAGATTCTCCAAAATTTGCCACTATCAATAACATTATTATAGATTCTCCAAAATTTGCCCTATTAATAACATTATTATAGATTCTCCAAAATTTGCCACTATTAATAACATTATTATAGATTCTCCAAAATTTGCCACTATTAATAACATTATTATAGATTCTCCAAAATTTGCCCTATTAATAACATTATTATAGATTCTCCAAAATTTCCCACTATTAATAACATTATTATAGATTCTCCAAAATTTGCCACTATTAATAACATTATTATAGATTCTCCAAAATTTGCCACTATTAATAACATTATTATAGATTCTCCAAAATTTGCCACTATTAATAACATTATTATAGATTCTCCAAAATTTGCCACTATTAATAACATTATTATAAATTCTCCAAAACTTGCCACTATTAATAACATTATTATAGATTCTCCAAAATTTGCCCTATTAATAACATTATTATAGATTCTCCAAAATTTGCCACTATTAATAACATTATTATAGATTCTCCAAAATTTGCCACTATTAATAACATTATTATAGATTCTCCAAAATTTGCCCTATTAATAACATTATTATAGATTCTCCAAAATTTGCCACTGTTAATAACATTATTATAGATTCTCCAAAATTTGCCCTATTAATAACATTATTATAGATTCTCCAAAATTTGCCACTATTAATAACATTATTATAGATTCTCCAAAATTTGCCACTATTAATAACATTATTATAGATTCTCCAAAATTTGCCACTATTAATAACATTATTATAGATTGTCCAAAATTTGCCACTATTAATAACATTATTATAGATTCTCCAAAATTTGCCACTATTAATAACATTATTATAGATTCTCCAAAATTTGCCACTATTAATAACATTATTATAGATTCTCCAAAATTTGCCACTATTAATAACATTATTATAGATTCTCCAAAATTTGCCACTATTAATAACATTATTATAGATTCTCCAAAATTTGCCACTATTAATAACATTATTATAGATTCTCCAAAATTTGCCACTATTAATAACATTATTATAGATTCTCCAAAATTTGCCACTATTAATAACATTATTATAGATTCTCCAAAATTTGCCACTATAAATAACATTATTATAGATTCTCCAAAATTTGCCCTATTAATAACATTATTATAGATTCTCCAAAATTTGCCACTATTAATAACATTATTATAGATTCTCCAAAATTTGCCACTATTAATAACATTATTATAGATTCTCCAAAATATTCCACTATTAATAACATTATTATAGATTCTCCAAAATTTGCCACTATTAATAACATTATTATAGATTCTCCAAAATTTTCCACTATTAATAACATTATTATAGATTCTCCAAAATTTGTCACTATTAATAACATTATTATAGATTCTCCAAAATTTGCCACTATTAATAACATTATTATAGATTCTCCAAAATTTTCCACTATTAATAACATTATTATAGATTCTCCAAAATTTTCCACTATTAATAACATTATTATAGATTCTCCAAAATTTGCCACTATTAATAACATTATTATAGATTCTCCAAAATTTGCCCTATTAATAACATTATTATAGATTCTCCAAAATTTGCCACTATTAATAACATTATTATAGATTCTCCAAAATTTGCCACTATTAATAACATTATTATAGATTCTCCAAAATTTGCCACTATTAATAACATTATTATAGATTCTCCAAAATATTCCACTATTAATAACATTATTATAGATTCTCCAAAATTTGCCACTATTAATAACATTATTATAGATTCTCCAAAATTTGCCACTATTAATAACATTATTATAGATTCTCCAAAATATTCCACTATTAATAACATTATTATAGATTCTCCAAAATATTCCACTATTAATAACATTATTATAGATTCTCCAAAATTTGCCACTATTAATAACATTATTATAGATTCTTCAAAATTTGCCACTATTAATAACATTATTATAGATTCTCCAAAATTTGCCACTATTAATAACATTATTATAGATTCTCCAAAATTTGCCCTATTAATAACATTATTATAGATTCTCCAAAATTTGCCACTATTAATAACATTATTATAGATTCTCCAAAATTTGCCACTATTAATAACATTATTATAGATTCTCCAAAATTTGCCACTATTAATAACATTATTATAGATTCTCCAAAATTTGCCACTATTAATAACATTATTATAGATTCTCCAAAATTTGCCACTATTAATAACATTATTATAGATTCTCAAAAATTTGCCCTATTAATAACATTATTATAGATTCTCCAAAATTTGCCACTATTAATAACATTATTATAGATTCTCCAAAATTTGCCACTATTAATAACATTATTATAGATTCTCCAAAATTTGCCACTATTAATAACATTATTATAGATTCTCCAAAATTTGCCACTATTAATAACATTATTATAGATTCTCCAAAATTTGCCACTATTAATAACATTATTATAGATTCTCCAAAATTTTCCACTATTAATAACATTATTAGAGATTCTCCAAAATTTGCCCTATTAATAACATTATTATAGATTCTCCAAAATTTGCGACTATTAATAACATTATTATAGATTCTCCAAAATTTGCCCTATTAATAACATTATTATAGATTCTCCAAAATTTGCCACTATTAATAACATTATTATAGATTCTCCAAAATTTGCCACTATTAATAACATTATTATAGATTCTCCAAAATTTGCCACTATTAATAACATTATTATAGATTCTCCAAAATTTGCCACTATTAATAACATTATTATAGATTCTCCAAAATTTGCCCTATTAATAACATTATTATAGATTCTCCAAAATTTGCCACTATTAATAACATTATTATAGATTCTCCAAAATTTGCCACTATTAATAACATTATTATAGATTCTCCAAAATTTGCCACTATTAATAACATTATTATAGATTCTCCAAAATTTGCCACTATTAATAACATTATTATAGATTCTCCAAAATTTGCCACTATTAATAACATTATTATAGATTCTCCAAAATTTGCCACTATTAATAACATTATTATAGATTCTCCAAAATTTGCCACTATTAATAACATTATTATAGATTCTCCAAAATTTGCCACTATTAATAACATTATTATAAATTCTCCAAAACTTGCCACTATTAATAACATTATTATAGATTCTCCAAAATTTGCCCTATTAATAACATTATTATAGATTCTCCAAAATTTGCCACTATTAATAACATTATTATAGATTCTCCAAAATTTGCCACTATTAATAACATTATTATAGATTCTCCAAAATTTGCCCTATTAATAACATTATTATAGATTCTCCAAAATTTGCCCTATTAATAACATTATTATAGATTCTCCAAAATTTGCCACTGTTAATAACATTATTATAGAGTCTCCAAAATTTGCCCTATTAATAACATTATTATAGATTCTCCAAAATTTGCCACTATTAATAACATTATTATAGATTCTCCAAAATTTGCCACTATTAATAACATTATTATAGATTCTCCAAAATTTGCCACTATTAATAACATTATTATAGATTCTCCAAAATTTGCCCTATTAATAACATTATTATAGATTCTCCAAAATTTGCCACTATTAATAACATTATTATAGATTCTCCAAAATTTGCCACTATTAATAACATTATTATAGATTCTCCAAAATATTCCACTATTAATAACATTATTATAGATTCTCCAAAATTTGCCACTATTAATAACATTATTATAGATTCTCCAAAATTTGCCACTATTAATAACATTATTATAGATTCTCCAAAATTTGTCACTATTAATAACATTATTATAGATTCTCCAAAATTTGCCACTATTAATAACATTATTATAGATTCTCCAAAATTTTCCACTATTAATAACATTATTATAGATTCTCCAAAATTTTCCACTATTAATAACATTATTATAGATTCTCCAAAATTTGCCACTATTAATAACATTATTATAGATTCTCCAAAATTTGCCCTATTAATAACATTATTATAGATTCTCCAAAATTTGCCACTATTAATAACATTATTATAGATTCTCCAAAATTTGCCCTATTAATAACATTATTATAGATTCTCCAAAATTTGCCACTATTAATAACATTATTATAGATTCTCCAAAATTTGCCACTATTAATAACATTATTATAGATTCTCCAAAATTTGCCACTATTAATAACATTATTATAGATTCTCCAAAATTTGCCACTATTAATAACATTATTATAGATTCTCCAAAATTTGCCACTATTAATAACATTATTATAGATTCTCCAAAATTTGCCCTATTAATAACATTATTATAGATTCTCCAAAATTTGCCACTATTAATAACATTATTATAGATTCTCCAAAATTTGCCCTATTAATAACATTATTATAGATTCTCCAAAATTTGCCACTATTAATAACATTATTATAGATTCTCCAAAATTTGCCACTATTAATAACATTATTATAGATTCTCCAAAATTTGCCACTATTAATAACATTATTATAGATTCTCCAAAATTTGCCCTATTAATAACATTATTATAGATTCTCCAAAATTTGCCACTATTAATAACATTATTATAGATTCTCCAAAATTTGCCACTATTAATAACATTATTATAGATTCTCCAAAATTTGCCACTATTAATAACATTATTATAGATTCTCCAAAATTTGCCACTATTAATAACATTATTATAGATTCTCCAAAATTTGCCCTATTAATAACATTATTATAGATTCTCCAAAATTTTCCACTATTAATAACATTATTATAGATTCTCCAAAATTTTCCACTATTAATAACATTATTATAGATTCTCCAAAATTTGCCACTATTAATAACATTATTATAGATTCTCCAAAATTTGCCACTATTAATAACATTATTATAGATTCTCCAAAATTTGCCACTATTAATAACATTATTATAGATTCTCCAAAATTTGCCACTATTAATAACATTATTATAGATTCTCCAAAATTTGCCACTATTAATAACATTATTATAGATTCTCCAAAATTTGCCACTATTAATAACATTATTATAGATTCTCCAAAATTTGCCACTATTAATAACATTATTATAGATTCTCCAAAATTTGCCACTATTAATAACATTATTATAGATTCTCCAAAAATCATAAAGCCAACCTTTTGAGGCGAGATAAGCACGATCCATTTGAGAATTAGTAGACTTAGCTGCAGAGATTGATCTCTTCCAAACATTGCTAGTTCTTCTGCAGAATTTTCCAGAAGCTTCAGAAGCTTCAGAGGCTTCAGAGGCATCCTGGCGATACTGATTGAAAGAATGATTACGATGAGCAATGGCAGGAGCACAAACAGATATAAAACCAGGGATAAAGACTGAGGTTTGATTTTAAAGTGACCATGAGGTATGGTGGTAATTCCAACAGAAGCTGCATCACCTCCGTAGCAACAGCATTCGGAGACATACCAAAAAATGCGACCTCATCAGAAGCTACGAAACCCATCCCTATCAGCCTCCCTGTAGTTAAACATCGTATTTGCTTAACAGCATGCTATTAAAAATGTTATCGATCGATATGACATAGAGGGTGATATTTACTTTCTGTCCGCAATCCGTTTGTAATGACGTTAGATTTTTCTTTTTTCAATCAGATGTCGTTGTCTTACAAAATACATCACCAGCTATTCCGAACCAAATACCAAGGTTTCGTGTATGATATGAAAAGAAACTGGAAACTGGAATCTTAAGGGGATATCAATCATACCAGTTATCATAGGTGCCACAGGGCTTATGAAGAAGAACCTGAAGTCCTACCTAATATTCCCAATGAAAAGAGATCCAGACAATTGCACTTAGGATAACAGCGAGGATACTAAAAAGAGCTCTCGCTTGGTTTCAATAAAGAGAAGGGCAATGTTGGCAGTTGGTTTGGCTGCCCCATACCCAGCATTACAATCTTCTAAGGAAAATTTTTTTTTTAAATATAGCTAATCTGATATTGATTATTCTTACCAAAACAAGACATGATCAGATGCTAGAATATCCAAGACTCTGGCTAACAGGTATTTGAGGAATATTGGTTATCAACTCCGGCAATCAAGCAAATCAATATTCACAGTAGTTGGTACCAAAAGCAACAAAGAATTCAATTATTTAAGAATGCTATTTGTGCGCCCTCTTATTAAGAAAGCGTCTGCTTACACTAAGACAAACATTTAAAAATAGAATTCGACAAAATAAATAAATAAATAAATAAAATCCACGTAGATGGATATAAGAAAGGTTATTTTTTTTTCACTGATGAATTCTGAACAATCCTTGATGGGCGTGATGACTCGGACAAAATTATGGGTTTAATTCTGAAATAGGAGTTATCATAGTTTGCGACGACAACAAAAGGGTAGAGGTGTCATGGTATGAGTGGGTGTGATTAGACATAGACTTACTAGTCCTATAAGAGTATCCAAAGGAGTAAAAGTAACGTTTGAAATAAAGACGAAACGTTCATGAGCATATACTTTGGTGTGTTCCTTTTTCATCTCCCCATCTCGTCGGAATATTATTTTTTTAATTCTCATCATATATATGTATGTATGTATGTATGTATGTATGTATGTATGTATGTATGGAGTATTCTCTTACATTTAGGCTGGTACATCTACTACTAGTCTCTCATTCTTCGACCGGGTTCAAAAGGGAGTCGCCAACCTAACAGTTCCCACACTGTACTTTTTCTTATCGACGAAATGCCGCATCGCTCTGCCTGTTTTACAAGTATTTTAATCGCAGGTGTTCCGACGAAGTAGAAGCCTTTGTACCTCCCTCGACATAAATACCCCCGAGAAACCCGACTAGCAGTAAACTCCTATCCCTGCACAATAGAGATCCCTAGACGCCAAAAGACCTTCTACTCTAATAAGTTCTTCGCTCAGACTGCTAAGACTTTGGAATTTCCTTCCGAGTTTCTGCTTCCCTGACTGTATTAACATGCAAAAGTTCAAGTCTTATATAAACAAACATCTTGCTGCTGAACTTCCTACATAGTATCCGTTCAAATTATGGCCCAGATAGTTGCCCTTATACATCAAAATGGTACTGTGCTATGTTTAAGGTGATAATGCAATAAAAATATAATAAAAAAGAAGACTCCTCGTCAATGCGTTCCTTTGACACGTCTCGTCAAGAACCCGCCGAGTTTTTTTTAGTTGTATATTTTAACAAGGAATATCCTAGCCATCGACATTAACCTATTTTGGGAAGAAAGATCGGTCTTGTTTTCCATATCCCATAGGCACATGTTGGATAACCCATTGTAATAGCAAAACCTATCGTATACACTTATTTATAAGGGGCTGCATGATAGGGTTAGTTAATCTCCAGAATCATGGAACAGGAGTACATTGACATTCGATAATAGTATGCACTTTGAATTAAAAGAAAAAAGCTACGAAGTTTTCAAATGCGCAACTAAATTATGGACTGCCATGTTTTATTTTGATAGACGTTCAAACAAACTGCATAATTTTAAATAAAATTTACTGTCCTGACCGTCTGAGGAAACCTATAATTATTTCTATTGAAGGGCGATGTTTTGAGTATAAAATGTTGGCTATACCGGGCGTTCCAATAACGGCTGGTGCAATAAAACTACATAAATTACCTCCCTTGTTAAGGATTATGTCCCTTGTTTTAGAAATTTGTAATCGATTGATCCTTTGTTTAGTTTTTATATTAGAACGTCTCAAACACATTGCAAAACGACATAGTGTAGAAGACTACGAAGAGGTAGAAATTAAGAGAAAAGGAATAAATTAAAATTTAGATTTTAAAAAGTTCAGACAAAATAATTAGGTTGGAGATTCAGTGTCTTAGAAGTAGATACTTGCTGTTTTCTTTGTTATTAATGAGTTACCGCTTATCACGACGAAAAGCACGTCGAGAATAAGGGTTAATACGATTGTAACTTTAATGATGAACAATTAATTATATGAGAGGTTTGAAAAGTATAGATGACAAAGAAAAATTATATAAAAGAACGGTTCGTTAAGTATTTATCTACATTGGACTTGAATCTGATTATATTGTAGTCGGCAGAGAAACACTCACGTGGCAATGTGTTAGAAATGGGCACGTGTTAGTGTCCAATTGTTTCCATAGCAACATTCACATTATAAATGTTGTCAATCGGCATAGGCGGTCTCTTCGGCGAATACCTGATTCTAAAAGTAAGGAAATCAGAGAATGAAAGCAAATAGAAAGGTAACAAAGGGTTCAAAATATCGTTACATCTTGAGCCATTAATGTTTAACGTTTTCCGGGACCAACACGTTGTAGCCTAAGTCGCATAGCAAACAAAGAATAGAAAAGAACTTCAATTAATTTTTTTTTTTTTTTGCTGTTGTTGTACACGATATTTATTTCCTCATTCTCTAGTCACTGCTTAATTATTAATAGCTATTAAAAGCAGAAGTAAGCTTATTTATTTAAGTTATAAGAGTTATGGGAGTTTTAGACGAGTTCAAATCAAAAATACTTACTAGTAGTAATATTTGTCATTGTAGTAATAGTAATTGTGTAGTCAGTATTTTAATGTCATTGTTTTAGTTGCCAGTATTTCAATACCTTTATAGTAGTAGTAATAGTAGTAGTATTTCAATGTCTTTTTGTAGTAGTAGTAGTAGTAGTAGTAGTAGTAATAGTAGAAGTCAGTATTTTTATGACTTTGTAGTAGCAGTAGTATTAGTCAATATTTTCACGTCTTTGTAGTAGTAATCAGCATTGTTATGTGTTATGGTAGTATTTTTCAATGTTTTTGCAGTAATAGTCAGTATTTTAATGTTTTATAGTAGTAATAGAAGTATTAGTCAGCACTTTTACCTCTGTGTCGTAGTTGTATTAGTCAATGTTTTTTCCCTTATTGTAGTAGTAGTAGTAGTAGTAGTAGTATTTGTAGTATTCAGTATTTTTACCTTTTTGCCTAGTAGTAGTAGTATTTTTTTATTTTTACGCTTTTTGTTATTGTTGCTGTTGTTGTTGTAGTCAAAATTTTATTATCTTTGACTTAGTAGTAGTAGTAGTAGTAGTAGTAGTAGTAGTAGTTTATGGTTTTACCTGTCATACCAATGCAAATTTCTCAGGGAAAATATTCTTCCTCACAACTATAATATTTAGCCGTTTTTCAAAAGTAGAGTTCCAAAGACTGGTATTTCTAGGGGAAAATCTACAACAGGAAAAGTATTTTAGTAGAAGTCTTAGTCGATATTTTCAAAGCTCTATTCTACTGTGGCGGCTGCATCACACAATGATTGCAACGAACGCTAAAATGACAAATGACCTTAATTAGTAATGTCTTTAATTATGATGGATTCACTCTTTTTCTCACTTTCGATAATCAGTAAGTTTTCACAAGAACTTGCTAATTCAAAGTATTTTCAACCAACCAGTAGCAAGTCTATGCCAAAATAGAAATCCGACGAGTAACTCCTATAAAATAAACAGCACAAATTTGGAGACACAGACTTAACAAGAAGAACCTAAGAATGCTTGCTGAACACTCTTCCACGTGCCGTTGGACGGGGGAGGCAAGTCGCAAAAAAATCAGCAAATACCACATGAAAGTCGTCTTCATCTCATGCGGATATTCTATCATACTAACAAGAGGTAGGCAAACAGAAACGAATTGCCACTAACAGCCATATACGCAAGAACGAGAACAAGGTGAATTAACATACACACATAAAGAATTCCACGCTGCCAAATACTCATGCATATATATATATATATATATATATATATATATATATATATATATATATATATATATATATATTTATAGCCGAATATTAACATTTTGACTACGACTACTAACTACATTTTCGTTACTTAAACGCAAGTTTCCATAAATAAACATTTACTAATTAGAAATATATATATATATTTAGTAAGTTATAAAATTTATATGGCGATTAAGCTACACTGAATATTCCGCGTTTCATCCACTCTAGGATTCTTCAGTCTTCATGTGGATGAAACGCGGAATATTCAGTGTAGCTTAATCGCCATATACATTTTATACCTTACTAACTAGCTCTACCTACGTATTGAGCACTTTTGAAGAAAATACTTGAAGCTTACGCATAAATCTATACTTTCGTATATTAATTTTATGTGAGTAAATTAATTGGTTATATATACATATATATATATATATATATACATATTATTTTTAAAATATAATTTTTTAAATATAATTATTCACTGACACGTGTTTCGTTCTATGAATCATTAGATGGGCTGAATCTAGCGAGCAGCCACTCTGATGAGTCTTAGATGACGAAACACGTGTCAGTGGATAATTATATTTAAAAAAAAATATGTATACCGCTCCCCATGTGGGGGTAGCAAGTTGGTTAAAGGGAAAAATATTCCCAACTCGCATTTAGGTAAAAATGCACTTTCGTAAATAATTGAATTCATCCAGGACGTATCGCAAAAACAAAAACAAATAATGTATATATATATATATATATATATATATATATATATATATATATATATATATATATATTTCATAATGTTTTTAGGGATACAAAATTTAAATATTGCATTTAGGAAGGGGATACTTTTATTATTCATGATTAAAAATAAATTTGTATATATATATATATATTGTATATATATATATATATATATATATATATATATATGATGAGCCCAAATGAGGGCGAAACTCGAGTCTTGGACTTCCGGTTCGTTGACTGTCATGGCTCTTGTGAGCTGCGGCCTTGTTTGGCTGTGGAATTTATTATACAGTCTCTCACATTCTGAAAATCATATATATATATATATATATATATATATATATATATATATATATATATATATATATATATATATATATATATACATAAAAGAAATGGATTTCTGCCTATTGATTATTATAGACCATTTTCTTCCAATGACGGGATTTTTGGATTTTACATGTGCAAATGGAAATTCAATTAACTTTCTTGAAGTTATATATTTGTTTTTTACCGTCACTGGATTATTTATCTTCCACCAGACTATCCATTCATGTGTAATAACCTTTTTCTTCACCATATTCCCTCTGCTTCACTATTTTTGTTTTCAAGTAAGATCTTTGACTTACTTGTTGTTTCATCAAATACTTTTGCATGCAAAATCCGATCCTGCATTTTGCTAATTCCTACCCTCTGATGAGAAGGAAAGTATTTCTTCGAAACTCCGCGGATTAAGGAGTATCCACTTATGTAGTGTTTCCTTTTCAGATTAAATATGTTTTTAACTCATTTTAAAGTGTATTGTAACATGTTTTATTTACTGTTTGCTCGTATATAAATATATATGTATTCCTTTAATCTTCTTTTCAAAAAAGGGGGAAGAAGGGGGGAACAGGAGAGGAAAGAAAGAGAAATGGAGAGCCAGCTGACCGGTTTCGACCCTTGCTTCTCAAAGCTGTATCGAGGGAATTTTTAAAACAAAGAATGAATTCTTTGTTTTAAAAATTCCCTCGATATAGCGATTAAAATTGCGTTTTATTCAATTTACTACTTGGGTCGAACGACACTAAGATTAGATGGTAGTTTCACACAACATGTACCCAGTAAAATTAGGAATTGAACCTACCGGGCAACGGAAGTTGTTACTAACACATATAAGTCCTCAATTACTGATCATTTACTTAAAATCCCGTCTTGTGCAGTTAAATTTAGCACGGCTCTTTTTCTATTCTGAGTCGTGCTCATTCAGCATATCACCTTAAGATCTTGAGACTATTCACGTTCGACTTAGAAAACCTTCCCTTTGCAAGCAAAGGGAATGCCTCCTGGGTTTGAACGTGATTAATCTCTAGGTATTCGATCATCACGCTGTTTTATTTTAATCGTTTTCTCACTCCCCCCCCCTTAATTTGAAAAAACGCAATTTTAATCGCTTTTTCATTCTTTGTTTTAAAAATTCCCTCGATACATCTTTGAGAAGCTAAGGTCGAAACCGGTCAGCTGGCTTCCCATTTCTCTTTCTTTCCTTTCCTGTTCCCCCTTCCCCCCCCCATTTTTTGGAGAGAAGATTAAAGTAATATATATATATATATACACACAAATTTATTTTTTATCATGAATCATAAAAGGTTTCCCTTTCTAATTTCAAAATATATATACACACACACACACACACACACACACACATATATATATATATATATATATATATATATATATATATATATATATATATATATATATATATATATATATATATGCCCACATAACTACCTGTATATAATATATATGGTCTTGTCCAGTCGAAACATATTTCTGAACAGAAGCATTAATCACATACTAATTAAGATACAGCAAATCTCCTAACTTGCTTCGAAAAGTGATCCCGTTAGATTTAGGGAAGCATCTTGGTTTATGAAAATCAAACGTGAAATAATTCCTATAACTTAAGTAAATAAGCCTACTTCCGGTTTTAATAGCTACTAATCATTAAAAAAAAAAATTTACATAGGCATCACCACTTATCAAGGCCAAGAGGCGACTAGAGGATAAGTGTCAAAGAGTGTACAGTAGAAATAGGACATTATAGTAACCGTTAGTAATGGAGAGTCGATAAATTTGTTAACTTATATGGAACAGCTTATCAAATACTTGTTTACGTTAGACTTGAAGACGACCATATTGTAGTCAGCTGAAAAGCAGAAGAACGGAAGACAATTCCATAGGTGTGCAGTTCTAAGAAAGAAGCTTTGCTCATGGAATCTACGCTTAGGTTTAGGCACAGATAAAGAGTGGAGGAAACTAGTGATAGTGTTTTCTGCTAGACGGGTGTTTCTTGTGAAAGTTTGGCGAGGGGGGACCATAGAATGGAGCTCAGGCGACCACCTGCCATGAAAATAACGATAAAGCTGAGACAAACTCGCAACATCTCTTCTGTGAGAAAGAGGTTGCAGAGAAGAGAAAAGGGCACCCCCACAAGGCTACGAAGTCTATTTTGAACTCTCTCGAGGCAGGATAAGTCCTTTCTAGCAGCTTCTGCCCAGATGTGGCAACAGTACTCCATCCTTGGACGTACCTGGCTCCTATTATATATAGAGAGAATTGCATCAGCAGTGAGATATCTACTGGATCAATAGAAGGGTCCCATCATTTTTCCAGCAGCCTTGGCAACGGATTTAATGTATGTCTTCTATTTAAGATCAGGAGTAAAGGTCAAGCCCAAAAGCTTGTCAAAACACGAGACCTCCCCAAGACGAGAGCCATTCATTTCAATTGATGCCATTCATTTCAATTGATGCCAGATAGGGATCAGAGCGTTGATGTTGTAAAGATAAAAGCTTGGCCTTAGATGCATTAAAAGTAACAAGCCACCTCTTTCCCCATTGTACCACTTGCTCAAGATCAGGAGAGAGAATCAAAGAGAACTTGGTCGTTTACGGTCTTAGATGTGCTACCATAGATAGTAGTGTCATCAGCATAGATGTCTATGAATGATGTAATGATGTGATTTGAAAGATCATTAATATAGATCAGGAAGAGAGTAGGGCCCAGGCTGGACTCCTGAGGGACTCCAGCATTAATACTAAGAGCTTCTGATTTCTGCCCATCAACCACTACTCTTATGAACCTATCAGAGAGAAATGATTTAATAACTGAGAAGACATTTCCAGCTATACAGATATAGATCTTGTGAAGTAAACCTTTATGCCATACTCTATCAAAGGCCTTTGATATGTCAAGAGCAATTGCCCTAGAAAGGAAGCCTCCGTCGAGAGATTCGCTAATCCTATGAGATATAACTGTAAGCACATCTGCTGTAGATCTAGCAGAACGGAAACCATATTGTGTGTCACTAAGAAGGTTATTTTTGCTAAAATGGTTGATTACTTCTCTATTTAACACAGATTCCAGCAACTTACTTATGATACACAGGAGACTTATTGGTCTGTACTCTGCGGGAGATGACCGATCACATGAATTCTTAAATACGGGGCATACTGATGAGATTTTCCAGGCTGACGGAAAGCAATTCTCCTTTAGATAACGTTTAAACAGTTTTGTAAGGATGGGCGCAAGTTCTGGTTGAAGTCTTTTGAGTACTATAATTGGAATACCGTCAGTGCCGGTTGCTTTACTGGGATCAAGGTTTTTGATTAGCTTGGCAACATCACGTACAGATATTTGTATATCACGTAGCATGTTTTCTGATACAGGAAGAAATATTACAGGTTGGCAACCTTCGTCTCAAAGGTTAGAATTATCTGCAAAGTTTTTTGCAAAGAGTTTGGCTTTGTCTGATGCTGGTGAGGTCCATTTATGATAGTTGGGATAGAGCACACGCTTCTGTTCAGGATTCTGTTTGCTATTTGCCAAAACTGGTGGGAACCAAGCTGCTGCTCAGCTCCTCTGGACTTGACAGACTGGGCATGCAACTCTCTTGCGTTCTTGATTACTTTTTTACAGTGGTTGCTGGCAGTTCTGAAAGTGGCTTTAGTCTCAGTACATCTATTACGTTGGAAGCAATGGAAAAAGTGATTTCTATGCGCAATGTCAGCAGCACATTCCGGAGAGAACCACGACTGGCTGTTAGATTTTTGCTGGAACTTTTTCGAGGGTATGAAATAGTCTATACCTACAATTAACCATTCCGTCAGGTCTGATACTATAGAGGACACATCCTTTTTAAACATGGAACGCAGAGGTAGATCTGATATAAATGTGCGGAAGCTATCCAAGTCATCCATAGAGTATCAATATACTGTACGATGGAGGGGTACATCTGGGGACTTATTACATTTTATTTTTATCTTAACTGATACAACTGAGTGGTCGGAAAATCCAAGTGGAGACAGAACAGAAGCTGAACACAGTGCGGGGCAAGTTGTGAGAAAGAGGTCTAGGAGACTTGCATACTGGCCGTCAGAATCGGGAACCCGGGTGGGTTCGTAAACAATCCGAGTGAGGTGATAAGCAATGGAGAAATCATGGCAGAACCTCCCGTCATCATCGGCCTTGTTTGATTAAATGTAATGTGAATTAAATTTAAAATAAATTAAATGAATTAACTTTAAATAGAATAGAACACTTAAAAAGATTCTTTTACAGTTAACAATTAATAAAATCGAGCTAATTATTACAAGATTTTTGACTGGAATCGAGTTACTGCAAGAAACATCGTTGTCTATAAATATATTAACAAAGGGAAGTAATTCATAAAGAAAAATAAAGTAGAACGATTGAAGAACTCTTTCTATATCATCAAAAAAGCTATATCGTTCATGTCTATTTTGATTACAATTGGATAGCCATAATTAACTTTTAGTGGCCCAGAAGGTCCACAATTAACAAACTTGTTATGATCATGTGTGCAACAAAGCAGAATATCATATGAGATTATTAAATACGTATCAGTTGTAGATATCAACTTGGTATTGATCGAATGACTTTATGTTGCTAGTATTGTTTACTTTGAAGAATCTGCCTTTCATGGATCAATATATATATATATATATATATATATATATATATATATATATATATATATAGAGAGAGAGAGAGAGAGAGAGAGAGAGAGAGAGAGAGAGAGAGAGAAAGACAGAGAGAGAGAAGAGGGAGGTTGGGAAAGGTGCGGGAGATGGCGCTGTTCAAAGTGAAGTGCCATCTGTTGTGAAAATTTTACAAAGCTGAAAAGCAACAATGGCGTCACGTGCCGATGTCTCGTTAGTTTTTGTTGTTTGTTTGGGCCCCATTAATATATATATATATATATATAATTCGTTTTTATTTTTGTATTTTGTTTCGTTTTTTTTTTATTTATTTATTTATTTTATTTATTTATTTATTTTTTTGATTACTTCATTTCTGAAAAAATATATCGACCATATTACCGTATATCTATTTATTTTATCTTACTAATTTTCTTTTTGAATTTTTAGCGGGCATTTTTGTTGCGTTTCACCCCACCACCAACACCAGCCACCCAGGGTTAGGATCAGGTCGGCAGTTCATGCACTATTGTTCATATTTAATCGACCACTGCATATGATCAACATAGAAAGACAACAAGAAAGACAATAAAAAAGACAAAACAAAATCACGTGCTGCTGATCATTTTTATCGTTCGTACTTGTCCGCCGTAAACATAAAAAAAACACAAGTGCACACCCCTTACTCTTTTCGTCACAAATGGTTACCATTTATATTGCTTGCCGAGTGATTACGTGTCTCCGTGACGTTATGTTGCCTTTCTGTCCTAGGTCAACGGGGTTGTCGAATCCAGATAGCACATGTCTTTTAAAATGGTTTGGGGTCGTCGTCATCATTTTGGAGGTTTCCTTTTCCCAAACTAAGTGTTCTACCGAGATTCGATCGTCATATCTACCTCATAATCGACAGAGTACCACCAAAATGTTTTTTACATCATCGTTACTATTATCTTTATAACTATACATCACTATCCAATAAACAACTACTGTGTGCTATCAAGAGAGATGAACTGCTATTTCTGTCGATTCAGAAAATAACGAACAATACAATGCTACACTATATACAGATTTCTAAAATTATATCAAAATTATTCCTGAATACAAGCTATTTTTCGATAGTAATGACTAAGGTTTGTTTCATGAACTACTTCAAATTAAATTATCGCTCCATTAGCTTTCTCTCACTTTTCGTTAAAATATTTGAGTCCTTAATAAAGCTTTAGTCCATCACCTTACCGCTGCTGCACGCCTGGCCGACAATCAATATGGATTTAGGCAAACCCGTTCTACAGCAGATATCCTAACTGTAATCTCTGAACGTATATACTGTTCACTGGAAAAAAAAGTGGGGAAGGTAGAGCGGTAGCACTCGATATATCTAAGGTTTTTGAAAGCATGATGGTCTTCTAAGAAAAATTAGATCATATGGTATCACTGAATACATAATGTAATTTAATTCTTCTTTAGTAAGAGAAAAATCCAGGTTGTCCTTACATCTAAACAATATGATATAAATGCGGGACTGTCTCAGGGGTCTATCGTCGGACCTTTATTATTCTTGATATTCATAAATGACATCCCTGATAAAATTGTTTCGGAGATGGGTATATTTGCTTATGACACCACTCTCTATAACAGTCATGAGAGGAAAACAAATGAACACATATCTAAGGAAATGGCAGAAACACTAGAGGATGGCCTCTAACCTGTAGTGAAATTGGGACAAAATGGATGGTCATTTTCAATGCTGCCAAGTCTAAATTTGTTTCCTTCAATAATTACAAGACACTTTCATTACCTTCAATATGCTGCACCTAAACTGCACAAGCAGAAAAAAGAAATCATGAAAGAAATAGAAGATACAGGATATAAGTATTTGAGAGTGCTGGAGGGTGTAGGCATCATGAACAGAGATATGAAGGAAAAAGTCAGGAAGGAGTATTTTAGAAGAGTGAAATTTATTGCAAAGTCGAAACTGTATGGAGGAAATCTAATGAAAGCAGTAAATGCATGGGCAGTCAGTGTTTTGAGATACAGTGCGGGAATTTTAGAATAATCTGACAAGGATTTGCATGCCATGGATATTAAAACAAGAAAAGTTGTAGCAATGTTTGGTATATTTCACATTCGAAGTAGCGTAGCAAGGCTGTATCAAAAGAGGAAAGATGGTGGGAGAGGATTGAAAAGTGTAAAAGATTGTGTTAGAACCGAGGAGATGTCGCTAAAGGAGCATGTGTTTAGAAGTGAGGAGTGGATGCTTAAGAAAATGCATGGAAGGTTCTTCCAGGATATAGCAGAAGTGGCTGATGAAAGATCAATGGCTTAGAGCTGGGTATCTGGCTAAAAGTACTGAAGCTTTTGTTTGTGCAGCACAAGAGCAGGCATTAGGAACATGATTGTTCAAAAAAGTTGTTTTAGGAGAGGAAGTTGCTGCAGAATGACGGACTTCTGGTAAGACTTCAGAGTCAATTGCGCACCTTTCAGCAGGATGTAGTGGACTGGCCCAGAGAGAGTACCGCAAAAGACACGATCGCATGAGACTCCGGATATATTGGGAGGTGTGTAAGAGGGTTGGGATGAAGTGTGCTGGAAAATGGTTTGAGGAGGTGCCTGATGAAGTGAGAACAAGTGAGGATGGCAAGGTAGAGGTATGGTGGGACAAAAGTGTCATAACGACCAAGCAATTGGAACATAATCGTCCGGATTTGGTCGTCATTGACAAGGTCTCAAAAAACAGATTGTAGACTTCTCAGTACCCTGGGATAGGAATGTGAGAGAGAAGGAGAATGAGAAGTGGAGCAATTATGCACCATTGGCCTTGGAGATAAGGCGTATACACGGGGTTAAAACACAAATAATCTCGGTCATAGTTGGTACACTAGGAGTAGTATCAAGTCGTCTGGAAGGACCATTGAAAAAACTACAAATCCCCGATGTTTTAGGCGGCCTTCAAACCTCTGTAATTATAGGTATCACCAACATTCTCAGGAAACCCCTTTGAAGTTCCTTTGAACTTAGCTTCAAGCCGGGATTAAGGGAAATCCTCTGGAAATAAATCCCATCCCTTTCCAGAGAGAACGTTTATAAACGAAATCAGAATTATTATTATTATTAGTAGTAGTAGTAGTAGTAGTAGTAGTAATAGTAGTATGATAATAATAATAATAATAATAATAATAATAATAATAATAATAATAATAATAATAACCTGCGTTGATCCAAGCAATCTACCAGAATATCAAATATTCGGCCTATCAGGTCCTCTTTACCACTAAATAATTATACATATTTTCCTAAATAATGTTGGTAGGGGTAACGTCATTTACTGAAATACTTTTGAGAAAAAAATGGTGATATTATTCGGAGTTGTTTTTTCTTTTTATTTATTCAATTTTCACCTCAAAGAAGGCACATTGCCATTTTTGTAGTAGGGGGCTACTACCGGGGACATAAGTTGCAGGGGTATTTTGAAGGGAGATGAGTAGAAAGATGTCTATTCACATCACATTGGAGCGTCTGCATGTCAGTATAGTTGGGAAAGTAGAATCCCGGAAGGGAGTTCCAAAGACTTGCATTCTGGGTAAGAAATTATTGGACTAAAAGGCTTTCTTACACCTAGGTATCTTTACAGTGAAGGGATGGGATTTAGCTACTTGTCGGGTTTGTCGGGGGTATTTATGTCGAGCGGGTGCTTATAGTTCGTCAGAGCATTCACCATTAAAGTATTTGTAGAACAGGCAGAGGGATGCAACCTGTGTTATTTTAGAGCTTAATTATAGAAATGATTATATCTAAGCTATTTTACTGAGCCTGCCTGGTTAAAAATCAGATGAAAATATAATCCGAAAATTAATGTTGAAGTTTGTTGAAATTAGCTTTGTGGTTTTTGAGTAATAATCTATTGTTTTTGTGTAATTATTTCAGCGTGCTTTCTGATTATAAGTTTTGTTATTAAATTGTGTTGCTTATTAATTTCGTCAATAGTAGTGCTCATTTTGTAATATTTGTATAAGTCTTTATATATCTTATATATCTGATTTATTATTTCTTGATTTTTTTACTACGATATAACAATTAACTCCCTATTATATTATCATGGATAAATACATTATAATAATTTTTCCACGTAAGAGTTTGGAGATGTTCATACTTTTTAATCAGATTCTTATAGTTACATCATGATCAAAATTATCCAATGATTAGTTATAGTTCATTAACCATAGAACTGGTTGTTTCTGTTTCTCTCCTTCCTTTTTCTAAACCCTTACATTCATTAATAAGGTATTTTTTTAAATCTCATATCACCTCTTGACGTCTTCAATTAGATGCTGCTTTCGTTGTGATACACTCTCTACTTCACATGTCTCGTAAAAATAATCAAACTTCTCTTGTTGACGTGTGTGTATATGCTTTGTGGAAATAGGTAACAAGTGATTCTGCTATTTTCGGATATCTATCTTGCCATAACATGTAACGAATTTCAACTGTCAATGTTTGCCTTTTGTTCCGGTATTCTGAGACGAAAAATGTACTCTTATTTTTTAACGAAAAACACCTGCATTATTGTTGACTATGCTTATCATTTTAAACAATTTTCAATCTGCTAAGCTGTTTGTTGCATTAATTATTATAAACTAAAAACTTGACATAAATATTGCCGAGCGGCTAGAGCGTATATGGCATGATCTATTGGTTAAATCTTCACAAATTCTATGCATTAAATAAGGCTGTAGTTCGGTAATAACGCGTCTAATGTTGTCTTGCAATTGCTCTATTGTGTCTGGTTTATCACCGCAGACTTTACATATTCTTAAAGAAAATAATCAAATGGGGTTAAATCGCACTAACGAGGTGGCTAGTAAACAGCTCAATTGTGTGGAACTATTCGATTATGAAATGTTTCTTTCAGAAAATTGTTTGTTTGATTTGTAATTTGCAAACGTACCTCAGGTGTTAGCATCTCCATGATGAATTGCCAAACTAAGCTCAATTCAAACTAACCGATAATTCCAAACATGCAGTTAAAAACAAAAAATAGCGTAGTCAATTTAAAGTTCACCGCCTGTAAAAATGACACAACATATTCAATTTATTCATGGCTTAGTGGGGGATGCCCTTTTATCTACCCTGCAACCTCTCTCCCACAGAAGAGACGTCGCGAGCCTATCCTTGTTTTATCGTTATTTCCAGGCAGGTGCTCGTCTGAGCTCCAATCTCTGCCCCCCCCCTCGCCAATCCTTCACGAAAAACACTCGTCTAGCCGAATCCACTGTGAAAAATTTCCCCCACTCTTTATCTGTGCCTAAATCAAAACGTGGATTCCATGAACAAAGCTTCTCTCTTAGAACTGCACGCCTGTGGAACTCTGTTCCGTCTGCCTGCTTCCCACCTGACTACAACTTGGATGTCTTCAAGTCCAACGTTAACAAATTCCTAATGAACCGCCCCCTTAAGTAAACACTTCATCAAACCTCCACACTAACGTAATGTACTTGCAATAACCCTTATCCCTGAGTGGCTTCCGGGTCTTGATAAGTGGTGACCACTGTGTAAAACAAACAAAAATATATATATATATATATGATCATACTCTCGTCGATTTCAATGTACGGGGTCCGCCAAAACTAGTTAGTTGTACGAAAATCCACGCAAATGATTTGTTTATAGTGGCGAAGGCTTTGTGCAGAACCATTCTCCTTATTGAACAACTACATATCTCAGTCGGTGCAATTGCTTCCAAAAACAGAACAGACAGTAGACCGCAGGTTCTTGCAGCAGAGTGTTCCGTCTTCTAGAGCAATGTTTTAACGAAGATTGGAGGTGAACCCATACTAGTGGATTAAATGTGTTTCCAGATACCAAGCTTGAAATTTCTAAGTTCTCAATATATATCTATTAATGTGTGTATGTGGGCTCGCTTATGTGTGTGTGTGTGTGTGTGTGTGTGTGTGTGTGTGTGTGTGTGTGTGTGTGTGTGCGCGCGCGCGCTTTTCTGTTTTGTAGATACGGTGTTCGTGTATATATGTAGTACTTATACATGTGCGTAATTGTATTAAAATAAATAAGTAAATACACAACACACACAAACACACACACATACACACACACACACACACACACATACACATACGTTTGCCTGTGTGTGCACATTGCGACTGCTTACCTTCGATAACTGGCGGCATCTCTTCAAAAGCGACGATTAATAAATAGGTGATGTCCAAGAAAGCGTGACACACAAAAGACGGTCGATATACCTCCAGCTCTATTTGTTCGTACTAGGTGAACTGTTTGTGACATTTCACTTTGAGTTAGCCATGTCAACATTAAGAACATTCAATCTGTAATAGAATGTTTCTGATCTTATTATAAATTATATATATATATATATATATATATATATATATATATATATATAGGTCTTGTTAAATAGACGCTTTTGCAATTAATTTTCACTCTTTGTGTATACCAATCCTTTTTAAGCTAGACTATTTGTTACATATAAGAAAGCCCTAGATTTATTCATTTTATCGATAATACTTTCAAAAATAACAAACGTCGGTATATTAAACAGATCTTTCGTTCACGGGAACAATCATTATTTGTATGTCAACATTGAATATTTCCTTACGTGGACTCGTTAGAAAAAAGGTTTTAAAGGGATAATGCATAACGCACGTATACGGCGTAATTGAGAGGTTCTATTTTCACTCTAAACTAATATATATATATATATATATATATATATATATATATATATATATATATATATATATATATAATTACTTAATTTACTCACATAAAATTAATATACGAAAGTATAGATTTATGCGTAAACTTTAAGTATTTATTTCAAAAGTGCTCGATACGTAGGTAGAGCTAGTTAGCAATTTATATATATATTGTAAATTACTATATATATATATATATATATATATACATATATATATTTTGTAAATTACTATATATATATATATATACACATACAGAGAGAGAGAGAGAGAGGGGGGGGTGGAGTAGTTTATACCCACTCCTTAAATAATTCAGCTTATACTGTCAATATAACAAAACATAAGCTACTAAAATTATAAAAAATAAGCTACGTATTATTTACAAGAGAGAGTAAGTTACTGCAATTAATGCAATTATGCATAGTGTTATTAGCATAAAAACATTTGACATTATTTTTAAGCAAATGTCGTTTTTAAATTATGTTGAATGTCTTTATGCCTAATTTTTTAAAAATCTTTTAATAATATATTATCACCCCACTTTTTTTTTTTTATAAATTACCATTTTTATATTTATGTTATCTGTCTTTTATCAAAATTCGTTCATATGGAAATTACAATTCCGATGGGACAATTTAAAACTTCGATCCAAGTATTATGAACCTTCTTTCCATCAACCAATCATTACGTTTTGTATATGCGATTCCGCAATTGTAAAGATGACCTTGCAACTTGACTTACGTGAAATCTCTAATTTAATATCTCACAAAGAACTAAAATTATCGGGGCGTTATAATTATTATTTAGTCAATAACTATTTCTAATATGCGCACACACGTCAGCGTCGAAATTAGGAAACTGTATTATAAGTCAGTCTATTTGAACCCTGCATCCAAGTATTATGGATCCTGCCATCTTGCGATCAAGTTTTCGTAATAACAACACGAAATACGAGAGAAATACGCCTTTTATTTAAAACGTAAACACAAGATTCCATGAACAAAGCTTCTTTTTTAGAACTGCACGCCTGTGGAACTCTGTTCCGTCTACCTGCTTCCCACCTTACTACAACCTGGATGTCTTCAAGTCCAACGTAAACAAATTCCTGATGAACTGCCCCCTTAAGTAGACACTTTATTAAATCTCCACGCTAACGTACTGTACTTACAATAACCCTTATCCCTGAGTGGCTTCCAGGCCTTGATAAGTGGTGACCACCTTGTAAAAAAAAAATAGGTAATAAGATTGCTCAGATTGCTTAGTATATGCGTATGTGTTCGTATGTGTTTCCGTGTGTGTGTGGGGGGGCGTGTGTGTGTGTGTGTGTGTGTGTGTGTAAGGCATAATCACGTTGACACACCTGATCACAGAAGTCAAGCAATGTTCAGCCTGGCTAGTACTAGATGGGTGACGTTTTGGGGAATTCTAGACGTTGTTTGTGTTTTCCGCTTATCTCAACATATTATCAGTTAAATGCTAGTGGCAAGTGAAGGTTTAGAATGACTGGAAAGTCGTCCTGAACCTCTACTTGCCACTGGTACTTAACAATGTCGATTCAGGGCAGGTGTGGTTAGAGATTGCGCAACTATTGCCACAAAAATATTTTACGCACAGGCACGCTTAAAGTGGGTATCCATAATCTGGCAAGACTGAAGGAATCTATTATGTGTGTCCAACTGGTCTGTAAACACAAGTGAAATATAGAATTCCACTAGAATCCCGCTTTATCTAAAGTACGTATGCTTATTTTCCATAAATTTGTGTAAGCTTTGTTCGCTTTCGGGTATGTCTTAATTTTATCGACTTGCCTGTCGCTCCCAAAATAGACCTACATACCGAGATTCAAAGTAATTTTCACTCACCTGTTTAAAGCTACTTCCACTATCATCAGCTTACGAAAGGAAATATCCCCATAGATTAATGTTTTTTTTTAATGTTATTTCACCCCAAACAAGACAGTGTTACTAAGAAACTACTATTTGAGATCGAATTTACAGGAATATATTCTAGGAAGTTGAGCAGTGGCATGTCTACATTACACTTGAACTTCTACATGTACATACAGTTAGGGAAACAGGGACCCAGGAGGGAAGATCAAAATCTAGCAATTTGAAGAAAGAAACTATTTTCCAGCATCTAGAGATCTCTAGAGTGTACGGGTAAGATTTTGCTATGTATAGGGTTATACGTCGAAGGAAATACTTATAAAACACGAACAGCGATTCAACATGACTATATTGAATATTATTTCACGTTATTGCACTATGATGCTTAGTTTGAAATAATATAATTCAGACTATTTTACTATTATACCATCTTCAATGCTCTAGTCGAACCCTTTTAATGCCTGAGGACTGCCCATAGATATTACCATTCAGTATTGTAGCATCAGATTTTTCCGCCCGGGGCGGTCGTATAATTCCCCCCCCCCCCCGCTGGCATATATTTGCCTGTTTTGCCTCCCACCCCCACCACCTCACTGGCATATAATTACATGTCCCCCTCCCTTGCATAACATTACCTGTTGTGCCTCCACCACTGGCATATGATTACCTCTTTTGTCGCCCCCCCCCCCTTAGTGACATATTTTTTCCGATTCTGATACCTCCAAAACTTCCAATTTTTTTACAAACGTTTCGGTATAAAATTTAAGATATTTTGTTAGCCTTTATTTTATTTTTTTTTTTCATTTTTTATTTTATCCTCACAAAATGCCGCCCCCTGTTATGTGCCGCTCGTAAAATAGGGACACATTTTTCTGATTCCAATACCTCAAAAAATTCCGATTTTTTTACAAACTTCTCGGTATAAAATTAAGATATTTTGTTAGCTTTTATTTAGAACAGGCAGAGAGATGCAACATTTCGTCGATGGAACAGAGGCTGAAGCCTAGATGATAGTTCAGGATTTATCAGGTTGGCGACTCTCTTCTGAACCCTGTCTAGGAATGAGAGACTAGCAGCAGATGCACCAGCCCAAATGTGACAATAGTACTCCATACATGGGCGAATGGTGGCCTTATAGAGGTACAGGATACTTTCAGTCGTAAGCAGCTTTCTAGCACGGTAGAGAGAGAGAGACTCCCCTTCTTCGCAGCAGCCTTGGAAATGCTCTCAATGTATCTATTCAAGTTTATATTCCCTGTGAACGTTAGGCCGAGGAGTTTTACGTGTTTTTGTTTTTCATCCCAAACAAGGCACAGTGTTACTTGGATGTAAAGAGCTACTATTTGGGAACAATTCGACAGAGATACTATGTGGAGAGTTTAGCAGTAATATATCTGTTCACATTTCACTTAAGCTTTTGCATGTTAGTACAATCAGGGAAGCAGTTCGGGGAAAAATCTGTTAGAGTAGAAGGCTTCCCGGCATTTAAGGATTCATACAGTATAGGAGTGGAGTTTCGCAGCTTGTCAGGTTAGTCGGGTGTATTTTCGTATAGGCTGGACAAGTGCCTTGTGTTTATCCGACAACATTCCATTAAAGTACTTGTAAAATAGACAAAGGCACGCAACATATGGAGTTGGAGCTTGATTGATAAAGCGGGACCTATTAGATTGGACACTCTTTTTGGACTATGTCTAAGAGCGAGAGGCTAGTGGCAAATGTATCGGCCCGGATGTGGCAGCAATAGGTAAATAGTGACCTTGTAGAAGTATAAGATACTTTGAATCTAGATAGAAGACTTTATAGAGAGTGTAATGAACTGTTTGATGTAAATATATCAGAAAATCCTCCTAACAAACCAATGAATCGATGGGTTCAAAAATTACCGCTAATATTTGGAACTTAGAAGGCGTTATAGGCCACGTTTTGGGGAATTCTAGACGTTGTTTGTGTTTTCCGCTAATCTCAGCATATTATCAGTTAAATACTAGTGGTAAGTGGAGGTTCAGAACGACTGGAAGGTGCTCTCTGCTTATCTCAATATTGTTTCAACTCGTCCTGCATTTTTCCTTGCCACTGAACCCAAGCAATGCCGATTCAGAATAGGTGTGGTTGGATATTGCGCAAGCCATCTAGTGGTTGATCCATGTTCAACGAAATTAAGGCCATAGGTAGAAAAATAACGTCTTGTAGCTGTTACGGATTACAAAATTACTTAATAGATTTTTAAGAAAACATGTATACTAGACAATCCCTCTACAGATGGGCCATCACTTATCAAAGCCTTTGGTTAAAAAGGAACGCTAGTTGGTCGATAATTACCACCACAAATAAAGGATGGAATAGGCAGACCATCATCATCATCATCATCATCATATCGTATGAATCAAAAGATTCTATGGTTGGCATGTATTACCCCGATATTAAGCTAGTTAGAATTATTTCGAGAAAGAGATCTAATTCTGACAGCAGACATCTCGTGAAGGTTGCCAACACCCTAAGTGAAAGTGATTTTTTGTGGCAGGAACTGGATTCGAACTATGAACAGCCATATTGTTAATCACTGTCGTTTTCTACTTACCCACCATCACCTCCCAGGCAGAAGATTTCTGAGAGCAATTGAGTATCAACTCAACAAGTATTTGTTCACACTAGACTTGAATACAACTATGCAGTAGTTGGTTAGCAAACAGAACAGTACTATCGTGTTCTAAAAATGGAATATTTAAAAAAAAAAAAGAAGCTTTATTCATGGAACTTAAGTTTAGTTTTTGATTTAGAGAAAGAAGACGGCATAGACTTTTATTGTTCTAACCTTGAGTGGTATTCAAACAACGTTTAGTCCGATACAACTTCCGACTTTCTTCGGGTGTTTCTTGTCGAACGCAGGAATATTGCTGGCAATCTTGGGAATCTGTACAAAATTTATAACACAACCCTTTATCTAATTCACGTGGATAGCATGCTCTTGTTCTGTCGGCTAACGGGTATCTTTTAAGTAATTCACAATTGTGCTATTATTATTATTATCGCCCTAAACGAGAATTGAACCATTAACCTCAACGGGAATGTCATTTAGAACTGAATTTACTTGGTAATTTATCCATTACGCCACGACAAGATACACCTAAAAATGGCCAGCGATTATCTCAGCGGAAACGCCGTGCAAATAAAACTCAAGGTGAGAGTAGGTGTCCTAATAAGTCAAATAATATAAAGCGCAAGTAGTCGTTTTGTCAATTATATGGAATTTATAATTTTCGGTGGATTACGTAGGTATCATTTTATTTAGAATTTAAACGTTGATATACGACATAATCACGTTGACACAATAGTTCCTGTTAGATAATCGGAGTTGAGCAACGGTCAGCATGGTCAGTACTAAAATGGGTGACCATTTGGGGATTCCAGGTGCTGTATGTGCTCCCTGGTTATCTCGATGTTGTTTCAACTAATCTTGAATTTTTCCTTGCCACTGGACTCAAACAGTGCCGATTCGAGATAGGTAAGGGTTGGTATTGCGCAACCCATTCATCACAACTCATCACAGCTGCATAATAGATACTACCTTACAGGTAGTATCCATTGTCTTTCGAGAAGCGGGGGCTTCCAAAAGTGTTAAGGGCGGTAAAACTGTGTTTTTGCTTTTTGTTGTTTTTTTGTTTGTTTGTTTGTTTGTTTGTTTGTTTTGTAAGTGAATTCTCCGTAGTTTATTCGTAAAGGCTTGTCAAGTTTCGTTTAATCGAAAACTAAGTGTAACGTTATACACTTACTATCCTTGCGAACTTTTTAAATATGTATGTTTTTTTTTCTTTTAAAACCATTGATGCGAACAACTGTATACAGAACTTCACGATGAACCTGCACAGGTTCAGGGGGTTTATCGGTCATCAAAAAGCGTTTGTTTAAATGTCGGATCAGATCGTTATGTAGAACTCAAAGTACGATTAACTCGCATTGTGGTCAACAGAAATAAACTTTGTTTAGCTTTGTTTTTATGATAGATTCGGATTTAAATTCATGCATCAGAGGCAGTATCGTGCACACGAGTGCGGGTGCCTCTTAAATAATCTACACTTATGTATAAAAGGCAATTTTTCTGTGTATGTGTGTGCATGATTTCATTTCCTATGGACTCCGAAAGGGCTGGGACGATTTTTTTCAAAATTTATCACTATTGTACTTTGTGTCTGGCAGTGTTCGTAGGTTTTGTTATAGGAATTTTCTCGATAAGTATAAAACATCGATAGTCAGAAAAAATATGATTGAAGGAAGAACCGATTTTGACACAACGTAACACTTTGAAAAAGTGTAACATCACGTGGATTTGAGAAGTGATAATCATCGCAAAAGCAGGAGGTTCAGAGTATAAAATAAACAGTAGCGCCTGGGAGCATGTTCAAAATGAATGTTTCGGTTTAGAGCACAATTGGACTCTGATACTTGACTTTTGCATTTTAAACTTTTTTATTATGTAAAAATTTATTTTATAAAATCAACTGCAGGTTCTTTACAGTGCAATGTAGACTATTTTCTCCCTCCCAGCTCTGTTAAGGCCAGTATCATAAGAAACACTTTACTTAGAGTTGATACTTGCTTTTTCTGTGCCCTACATCACTACATCAGGGTTAACAGATCCGTTATCTAGGTGCGTAGTTGAAGGAATTTCATAGTCATAGTTGGCTTTGTTCTTATTGCTGTGACAACCCGCATATTTAAAATCATTGGCCATGAAGACTTAATCTTGGACAGCTATTATCATTATCTCATGATCATAATGAAGCGATCCTTTTTTCAGGCAGTCTACACAGCAACTTTTATCTATATATTACTGTTGTGGAGACGCCCACTAATTAGCATACGTGGGTGAAAAGATATAGATAAAGGTATCAAGTCAGCAAGACCGGGGAGCTGTGTCCGAACGCCGGAAAGGCAAGACGCATGTGCCGGTTGCTCCATGAAAGACTTTAACACGCCCTCTGCCGGACAATCTTCCAACTGCAGTACAACTGCACCTTTGTAAATATGTGTTATCTTTTCGTCTTAATATATTTGTTTCACCTTTACTTTCTGCGTTCGTTTTGTTATTGATACAGACACAACAATTACTGTGATAGTTTATCCAGGAAATACTTGGCACGCAGTTGGTTGACCCATCATTCCAGTTTTTTGTAATGGAAGGTCTTCGTTTACTTTTGCCAATTCTATGAACTATTTCCTTTGCATGCTTGTTTTCTGTTTCTGTCTAATTTCTAAGATAGTCTTGTCTAATATGTTTGGCCAGTATTGTGATGGGGGTAGTCCTACTGGCTCTTGTTGCATGGTGTTCATATAGCCTCTAAACGTTCGGATTTTGGGAGATCATCAGATACTGCCCGGTGCTCACAATGGTGTCTCGGTGTTCGTTGTCAATCTCTAAGACGCATACCAACTGCTCCTCTGGGCAAATACAATCTTGATACACTGGTTTCTGTACATTTTTCTATACAGTGTCAGAAGTTCTTCCTTTTTAGTGTCTAATCTGTTAATATCATTTTGCGGCCAGTCAATAATGCCCAAATAATGGCATAACATGTTTGTCAAGAGGAGTTATTTGATTTTAAGTAATAAATTGTTTTTTGAAAATGTTTCTTACATAGAAATTTGCACGTGGAAAGTGATAACTTCAAGTACGTAAATACTTACCCACTTTACCGATTTTCGAGCTGTTAAATAAACAAACACAATCCGGGACAAATTCTAATAAGGAGTATCCAAATATACTTGTTTTTTTTTGTTGTTGTTTTTTTCATTATAAATATTTTCAAATTCCGTTCGTTCATGAAAGTTATTTATTATTACTCTAATATGAGGTTATTTTCTGAATATTTTCGCGCTTGTTGAGAAAACTCTTGTTTGGCACGTTTAATGATGTCGCTGTAAATTGAAGCGAGGTGGAAAGAAGGAATGGGGAGGTAAAAGATTAGAAGAAGTTTATTGTTTTTTTTGTTTAAATTATTATTATTATTAGTAGTAGTAGTAGTAGTAGTAGTAACTTTGTTTGAACTCTAAATAAAAAATTATTCCCCTCAAATTTTTAGTACTCGTTCGGTAACCATTCAAAATAATTTTGCGTTATCACTAGGGCTATGACAACAGCATATTCTTTTCCTTGTTTTGATTCTCATGTATATATCCATTGATATCTTATATGTTTTTATATAGAGTGATGTAGTTCTCGGTTGATTAATTGTGTCTGTGTCGGATATATACTCGAGAGTCAAAACAATGAAAAGAATATGCTGTTGTCATAGCCTTAAGTGAAAGTAACTTTTGTGGAACGATCTGGATTCGAACTCGGGGTACCTAGGTCGTCAATCGGTGTCATTAACCACTAGACCACCGTCACCAACCGTTGGCTTACACAATAATTTCAGTTGCAATAAGCCGCCTAACGATACCCGTATTCTATTTAAGGAAATGACAAATGAATCACTCATTACATCCTCCTTGGCCCCTCATGATTATTTTATCCGGTATCAAACGAAGCGTATGTCACTAACCTTTTTGACGGAAAGTGTTCAAATTATGGGATTTCTATTAGTCCATGTTAAGCTGTAAATCATTGAGTTCTTGCTCAGAATAGTTAGTCTTCTGTGTGATTTGAGTGACAATAAGGCTCTCCGAGATTCAGTATTATAATCTATTTCCAATAGACGTCTGGTTTGTGCTGTTTCCTGGATTTTACCTTTGACCCAAGCTCTCATTCGGTGTAGGATTATCTGAGGCTAGTTCCACGTTGTTCATTGGCGATTGATGTCATGTTTTAATGGTTTCAGTTTCCTTGAGATTTCTAAGTATCTTTGCTTTATTTCTGTTTCAACTTATATTTTGTACTCACTAAATGTTCTGATACATGTCATCATCAGCGATTACTCACTGATAAGAACCGTGATGTTCTCTGTAGTCTAGGTGATCATAAGTCTCTCCTGATTTCCGGTACTCTCCACCGCTTTCAATAACTTTGCGAATGACTTTGTGTTATCGCAGCAGCCGTTTACAATTCATTTTTTGTTGGAAACAACCATTGGCTTTCACTGGTATTTTGGTAGCAATAAGTCTCCACTATGTCTCAGTAGTTTTCGCATTCATCTAGTGGTTGCCAGTTTAGTGTTCTCTGCCATCGGTCCTTATATTCTCTTTGACACTGTACGATTATTTATTTATTATTTATTATTATTATTATTATTATTATTATTATTATTATTATTATTATTATTATTATTATTTATTATTATTATTATTATTATTATTATTATTATTATTATTTTATTTTATTTTATTTATTTTCAGTCGTCACATTTTGAATCTGACTATTGTTATTGGCGATTTTATGCCGACACGTGAGTCATAACTATGGCTATGATAACAGCATATGTTCATTGTTTTCACTCTCAAGTGTATATTAGGCAGTTAGACACAATTAATCAACTGATAACCGCATCACTCTACATTAAAACATATGATATCAATGGACATATACCCGAGAATCAAAACAAAGAAAAAGAATATGCTGTTGTCATAGCCCTAGTCATAGCAAATGATCATAGACTATCAGCATCTTCTTATCTCAGACATCCAGAATTTTTGCACAAGATTTTTGTGGTTCCCAAAAAGGAAGTCTTCTGAAGCACTCCACCACTGCAGTTGATCCTAATTTTCCCAACCCACCTATCAAATCGCTTTTCTCACCTTCCCCAGGGTTTCTATCACAAATGTTACAATGTCTACGTTCTTTAATTTTCACAATCTTCTTCTCTCTCTTTTCAAGTCTTTGTACTTTTCTACCTTCATTTTTTTCCATTCACTTTTAAATCAGCCGATACTTCTACATGAAATAACATTGCCTTGTGTTTCTTATTTTCTAACAGGATAAAATCTGGTTTCCTAGCTCCAATCGAATTGTCACGTTTGATATTCATGTCTCGCAATAATTCCACATTATCACACTCTACCGTTCTTTCTGCAACATGCTCGTATAATTTTTCACTTCATTGCAACCCCCTTTCTTTGCCATAAACGGCAGTTCTCGCAAACTTGGCATGAACCCTCTTGTATTTTTTCAGCTAACTTCTCACAATTACTGAGAATGTGTTGTACATTCTGTCCTTTTTCCCCAAGCGACCAACACGAGATTTTGAAACGTTTATCAGTATTATACTTCACATAATTTGTCCTGAGCGATTATTATTATTATTATTATTATTATTATTATTATTATTATTATTATTATTATTTACTTACTAGGAGTATTCACACAAGCCATCATCAAAGATTGCTCTTTGAAGAATAACTTGTGGTGTTCCCTGGAGTCTGAGTGACACCAAGTCTCCCCGGATTTCCAGTACTATTCACCTCATTCGATAACCTTTCCAAAAGAATTTGCGTTATCGCAACAGCCGGTTACCATTGATTTCTCGTTGGCAGCGACCATTTGTCTAAACTGGAATTTGGATGGCAATAAGCCTCTCTAAGGTCCCAGCTCTCTTTTCACCCATACAGCGGAGGTCTAGTTAGCGCTTTCTCTCCTCAGTCTTTCCATCCTTCTCGACCCTCATTATTTGGTATGGTGCTTGTTTATGGTGACACTCACAGAAAAAGACAGTATTTTTTCAATTATACAATTTCAGTTTTCATGATTTCATGTGATGTTCTTTTGTGTTTTGCATCTGTAGCCGTTTCTGTGTCCAATTTGTGAGTAGTTTATGTGTGGTGTTAGTCTCCACATTCAAGGATTTTACTTAAAATTTCTGCAGTTTTCATTATTGAAATTCGTTGGATCTTCTCTGTCATCCCATTCTTCTTCTTCTTCTTCTTCCTTTTCTTCTTCTTCTTCTTCTTCTAATTATTATTATTATTATTAGTAGTAGTAGTAGTAGTAGTAGTAGTAGTAGTAGTAGTAGTGGAGAAAATTTCAGTCGCAATATGAGTTGAGATGAAACCGGCTTGATTGTTTACGGTCTACTTTTTTTTAATACAAATAAGTTCATATTGTCAGACTTCTATTCTTGACAGATTGAGGTTGCAAGTGTCATTAGTCTATAACCCCGTAAGAAGCACTTGGTTGGCCGTTTATCCAACCAGTAGATCGTGTTAAGTAAATCAAATAATTGACTGATTAAGCTTGTTCAAAATTATACACATTATTAATACGAAGGTCATTTCCAAGCATTTCTTTCTTATTTTTTCATAATATTATTCATTCTATAGAACTTATCTTTATTAGTTTTTTTTTTAACTTTTATTCTGCTAAACAAGATATATATACTACTGAGACGTATATAATATAGTAAATTACGGGCCATACCTATAGGGACGTCCTTAGTGTGAAATTGTTCAGTTGGATTTGATTGTTTTCACAATTGCTACATTATTTTTACTGTTTGTTATCTGTATGATCGTCACTTTTTCTAGTGTCTTTTGTTTTAGTTCTTTATGTCTCTTGTTTAGTTTTCCTTCGTTTTCCAGTATTTTCTTTCCTTTTTTTCCGTTTTTACTTTTTAACTGCTTTTTGTAGTTTGTTGGTTTGGGTTGCCAAGTTTGGTTTTGCATGTGGAGGTTTTAGTGAAATTGTTTTGCGTGATTTAGTTTCTATTTTTCCTCCTTAATCTTGTACTGTTTAGAAACTACATCAATTAAATTCTTAAGTTCTGTTGTACGATGTGTTCAGATATTTTAGAATAATCTATTAATTATTTTTCTTTATTTCTAATTTTCATTTAAGGTCAAGAGGAAACAATACTCGCGCTTCTTTACTAAACGCATGTGTTAAACGCAACCATTAAACTTTAAATGCGACACGTGAAACGTTAGCCGTTCACCAAAACAGAAGCCAGTACATTATGAAACGTCCAGTTTTTTTATTGGCTTGAATAGTCTGTTTACTTGCATTTCAGATAATACAGCCTCATATCATTGAGGGGGCCGATGCGCATAAAATTCTATCGAGAGGTTGGATCTGAAACGGTGCCTATTCTCTCCTGATGACACGATATCTATCTATATATCTATAATAGTTAACGTGCCTGTGTGTGTGTCTGTCTGTGTGTCTGTGTACACGTCCTTCGCAATAACTCTGTCGATTTTTAGTCTACAGACTCGAGATTTGATATGCAGGCTACTGAGATTTGGGAAAATCTTTGTGAACGGTTTTCGGCCAGAAATATGGCGGTTAAGGGGACAAAATTCAACGATTTGACTTTTGAGAACTCTACCAAACTCCTCCGACAATTTTCGGTCTAAACACTTGAAATTTAAGATATAGGTTCACTGGACATGGATGTAACTTGATAACTTGATTTGATCCCAAAACAATAATTTTAAGGGGTCATAATAGGGGTGAAAGTTTTAAAAAGGTTACCCCTTTTTTTTTTTTTTTGCTCAGCATACACTTCCAAACACCCGGGCAACGCCGGGCACCTACGCTAGTACATCTAGAAAAGTGAACGTGTATGTGTGTCTGTCAGTCTGTCTGTCTGTGTGGCTGTGTACATTTCCCTACGCAATAACTCTGTCAATTTTAAGTCTACAGACTCGAAATTTGGTATACAGGGTACTGAGATTTGGGAAAATTTATGTGATCGGTTTTCGGCCAGAAATTTTGCTATTAAAGGGTCATATTTCAACAATTTGACACTTGAGAACTCTACCAAAGTCCTCCGACAATTTTGGTTCTAAACACTTGAAGTGTTAGATATAGGTTTTTGGACATGGCTCTAACTTAATAACTTGATTTGAGCCCAAAATAATAAATGTTAAGAGGTCATAATAGGGGTCAAAGTTAAAAAAATGGCCGTTTTTTCTTTTCTTGCTCAGCACACACCCACAAACGCCGGGCTGAAATGCTTGTTATCTAGAAATTGAAATATAATATCCCACAATTAAAAACAACCTACAAACTGATTTATAAATTAAATAAACGCAAAAGGATGTGATCCATATTTCTATTCTGATTACCCGATACTAACTAGAAACTTAATGGGAATACTTCACATCGAAAACAGCTAAAATACATAATTATGTTAAAACCTAAAATCTCTTGAATAAAACCCATCGAACAGATGAATCGTCGAGCATGTTATTTCTTCCTTTCGATTTTAAATTCATTTATATCTCTATTATTATATAAAAAGGCACTTTGCCTGTGTGTGTCAGCAGAAAGAGAAAGAGAGAGAGAGAGAGAGAGAGAGAGGTAGAAAAGAGGAAGAGAGAGTGAGTGTCCTTTGCATTTCTAAATGGCTGGGCCGATTTTATAAAATTTCACACAATAATACTTTATGTCTATGGCAGTGTTCTCAGAGAGGCTTTGTATATGAATGTCTTCGATAAGGATCAATAATCGATAATCGAAATAATTTGATGAAAGAAGGAACAGGCGATTTTTATTAAAGGTAAAGCCTTATACAACCTGATATCACAGGTGCATTTGCGAAGTTTTTTTTCCGCACAATAAAAGGGGTTCAGCGTATAAAATGAACAATAGGTTTTTAGATATATCAAGGGCGCTTTCGAAATTAAATTTTCTGTTTAGAGTACAACTAAACCATGATACTTGACTTTTGCATTTAAAACTTTATTTCAAGCTCGTATATAAAAAATAATGTTATAAAAGTAACAGTAGGTTCTCTACAGTGCAATGTGAAAAAAACAATGTATTGTGGACTAAGTCAATGCGGAGAGGCATGTGTTACTTACTCCTGGTGCACCGCGATGGGTCCACAACTGAAGTAACAATTAATCAATTTTAATATGAAACATTCGTTGATCATCATTCGTCAAGTCTCCTATATATATATATATATATATATATATATATATATATATATATATATATATATATATATATATAAGAGAAAGAAAATTAAAACTGTAAGTTGAACTTTACAATCTAAATTTATTGTTCGACTGAATACTCCAAAAAACTCCTTATTCTGCGGAGTTTCAAAGAATGCTATTCTTATTATTCTTCTCATCAGCAAATTAAGAAATCAGCAAATTTACAACCTCTAAATTGTTTTTTGGAGTATTCAGTCGGACAATAAACTTTGATTGTAAAGTTCAACTTCCAGTTTTAATTTTCTTACTTTTATAATCAGTTCTACTTTCAATTGCGTATTGGGCTTTTTTAATTCAGTTGGGATTAAATTTTCCATATATAAATACTCTTATGTATATTAGTTTGAAGTTTACCATTGCGTATATCAGGTAAACACTACATCCCTATGTTTTCATTAAATATATATATATATGTGTGTGTGTGTGTGTGTGTGTGTGTGTGTGTGTGTGTGTGTGTGTGTGTGTGTGTGTGTGTGTGTGTAGGAGCTGTTATTGTATTCTTTATTGTGTTATTGTGTTCTTGAGTTTACTTGGATCCGTCTAATTTTTTAAGTATTCGTTGAGTCGCCACTTATCAAGGTTAAAAGCCACTCAAGGAGAACGAATAAAGAAACGAATAGAATTGCAGTTGGATCATAAAGAATATCATGAGTGGACTGAAAACAATAAGAGTAAGTAAAAAATTTTACTTACATGTGACAAATATTTGTTGAGATTCGACTCGAAGAAATCCATGTCATAGCCTGCAAAGCAGATTCCCATAAAGATAGATAGAGCTAGCAACATAACACTTGATATATTAAATGATTTTGAAAACGCCTGGCATCGTGTTTGTCTCAGGCAAATTAATTTCTATGGTATTACTAGATTATGATTTAAGATCTAATCCTCTTTAACAAAAAGAAAAGTTCCAAGTTGTTATCGATGAGCCATAATCCAAACAAAATGACATTAATGCATGTGTACCTCAGAAGGGATACTTGCAACTTTACTATTCTGAGTAAAAAAATTTTTAAAAAAAGGTGTAATTATGCAATTGTGTCCGAGGTGGATATATTTGGTGAAGAAACCACTCTCAATTTTTTTTGATATGTAGATAAAACAAACAAACACATAACCAAGGCAATGGCTTAATCCTTAAAAAATAACTTTCAATCTGGAGTCAAATGTGGATAGAAATGGATGGTTACATTAAAAACTGATCAGACAACGTTCTTTTATTATAACAAGCATCAACCTTTTCAATTACTGATAATCTCCCTTCTCTATAGTTATGAATTACAGCAAAACCCCCGGGATACGGAAGCTCTAGGATACGATTTTTTTTTTCAGGTTACAATGTGGAATATGGTGTTTTTCGGTCCCTGGTTACTGTATTTTCCCCTGCCTTACGTTGTTATTCATAATGTTGTTTTATTATATACATGTGTATTTTATACTGAACAGTATTTTGTTACTAATTTTTAAATATCGTATCCCGGGGTTTTACTGTATTAAATGACGAAGTGACACATTTTTTTAGTGCACCGTTCGGAATTTTTAAATGAGGGATAATTTTTTTTTTTTAAATTATTTTTATTAATCGGACAATTGTTCTCAACCTGATTGTTATTTGCACAACGTTTCGGACGATGTAACCTCCGACCTTCTTTACGTATATAACTCGTCATGTTTATCTAAGGAATAGTTATATTTTAATATTT
Source organism: Euprymna scolopes (assembly GCF_053919585.1). Classification (NCBI taxonomy): domain Eukaryota; kingdom Metazoa; phylum Mollusca; class Cephalopoda; order Sepiida; family Sepiolidae; genus Euprymna; species Euprymna scolopes. Next base: position 94,836,522 of record NC_136493.1, read on the forward strand.
TTTCTTTTATCAAACATAGTGACTTATACATATGAAGAAGTTCGAAGGTAACATCGACCAAAACGTTATGCAAATAACACTCAAGATGAAAGCAGTAGTCCGATAAATCTAAATAATACAAATACTCTTGTAACGGAGCGCATATGAGCGCGTATGAAAACATCAGCCGCAGCGGAAGGGTTGATGGCAAGCGATTGTATTAGCAGCATAAGCAGCGTTTGTAACACGTATGCAAATTGGCAAGTGTGTTTGGGCCTGCGTCTGAATAAAAAGAGAAAAAAAGCAACACGTGGTCGGGAAGACAAACACTCAACGCCGAAGGAGACGCACGTGTAAAGTGAAGGCTAGAATGAGCTGGCTGTGCCCAGCGTGCGCTATGGATGAAAGAGAAACGCATGCCAGGAGATGGACGTGTGGCAGCGAGAGACGTTTTTTAAGTGGTGACGAGACGGGGGAATAACGGTAATAAATGATTTTGTTAAAAACGAAAAAATGTCGACTTAGATTTATTTATTTTTGTTTATTTGTTCCTTTTCGGTAGGGTCGGACTGCATGGGGTCGGAGAGACGTTTGAACTACAAGGAATATGGTTGGAGCGTAACGGCCAGGTAACACTTTTAAATTTGTATGATTGTTATTTTCAAATGACATTTGCCTTTTGTTCTTTTCCATCCTTCTTCCTAATCTTCTTTTCTTCCTACTCTTCTTTTCTTCTCTTTTCGTAATTTTTTTTTTATCTATATCCTTACGACACAATCATCTACTACAGCACTTCAAAGGGCATTGATTATTCAGACCTTCTTGATTATTTCTCTTCCGAAGTGTATTGGTGTAATAGGGGGTAACAGTAGCTTGTTACTTTTATTACATTTAAACAAGAAATGTTCTCTTTCCACACCAACGCCTCGGCCCTCGTTTTCACCAACTGGAACTTAATGGTGCTATCCTCAGGAAGGCACTCTGCTTTAAAAAGTGTCACGGAGTGTCCTTTATTGTAAGGGGAAACTTATATTAAACGTATTGTTAAGATCACTTGAAAAATTGTTCTGCTACCACTGAAACAATCTTCTATCTGTATTAGATGTATAGAATCCTAAGATGATATAGTGTTTTCACATCTGGAAAGGTGTCATTTAGAATACTCATTCCTGCCCAGGCCGTATAAAATCGACATAGAAATCTAGTTAGAGATTTTCTATTCTTGTCCACACACCCCCTTTCACGCAGAATAGACATTTCTCGTCTTTTTTACTCAATGGTTTATTTTTTGTCATGGTCGATGCTAGACTGAGATCGAGTCAGTCGTTTTCTCTGTAAAATATTTTCTGTAAAAATTCGTGTAACTGGAACTACTGTTAATTAAATTTTTTTTAACGAAAATCCCTCCATACAAAACACAAAGCAACTAAAGGAACTAAAAATACTACTTCAATCCCAAAAATTGCCAACGATAAATGTCAGCTTAAATATATGCTGATCAAGAAACCAGCAATCCTTTCCTCTTTGTCAGAAATGCCGTTTCCGGAATGTGAGGACTAAATGACAAAAATAAGGGAAGCAAGAGTTATTTACTTTCTAAATTTGTGTACCTAAAATCAAACCAAACCAAACTTCCGCGAACAAAGTTTGTTTCCAAGAACTTAATACCAATGGAGTTTCTTTCAAGCTGGCTATGCTATGTCTACTTTCAAGGTCATTACTAACGATTTTTTTTTGTAGAACTCTCCGCTTAAATAATTATTTTGTCCATCATTTCCAACCATCCGAATTAACCGATAATCTCATCAATCCTAATCCTTGAGTGAGTTTTAGATCTTAATAAACGTTGAGATACTAGTAAATCATTCACCTTGCCCCAAACTCAGGTTCTTTACGCCAAATCCGTACAACAAAGATACACCTCCATCAATATGTAGACTCTCTATTACTCTAATATAAAAAAACATATATTTGTATGACAACGTGTCTGCTTTGCCAGATTGGCGTTACAAGCGTTCATCGTCTATAACCCCGTGACGGGAGCTGCGTTTCCCGTTTTATCAAACTTAGAGCGGTGTGACCAACACAAATCCAGAACGGTTGGTTGACCAAGCAAACCCTAGTTAAAGTCATTGTCAATAAGAAGGTGACCTCAATGTACTTTCGCTCATTCGGATTCGTTGCCGTGCCAAATCTTTATGATTCATAAGTCTACGTTCGCATATACGTTCGATGGTCGTTCCAAAAGTAGTGCGTCATATTATTTTAACTAAAAAATGTTGGCGACCTACGAAAACTGTGTACTCCAGAATTTATTTTTCTACATATTATGTTGGTGCAGAAACAATGTCGTTTTTTTATATATATAGTTGAACGCCAAAAATAAAACAACACTATTTTTGCACCAAACAAATAGTAACAACCATTCTCAATGCACTTTTACCGACAATGGGGTGGTGTCTCTGCATGGCATGAAGAGCCTGCATTTATCACTCTATCTCATATCTCTGTCGCCACTTTGAAATCTACGATACCATCTCATAACTGTGCTTGCATTGACAGGCGCCGGTGGATGTTGATCGGTTCAATTTTTTCTGTATAGAGGAATTCAGTGCAGCATCTCTGCTTCTTGTGCACGTCAATGTAAAGGTATCCTTGTTACTGTCAATATCTGCAACAAAGAGATGAAACTTTACAGTCATAAATGCATAAGTTCAGCCATTATAAAAATGCAATTTGCAATGCCTTCTAAAACAATTTGTGCATGTAGGAAATATTACCTTTGGTGCGCTACTCATATTATTAAAGTGCTAATGGTTTTGGGGTGGTTGGGGTAATAACGAGCGAAAACGCACGTGCGCACCCTATGCATTTATGTAAACGAGGATGTCGGAATTGGCTTGAGTAACCTTGAAAATGACATTATTTCTGATAAAAATCATATGAGGGTAAAAATATTTTTAAGAATAAATGTAGAGCACAATACAGAATTGTTGATACCTAATAAACATAGATTTACACTTAAGCATCGCGAGGTAGTTTTCGATAGTTATTCTAAGATTACATTGAAACTTGCTGTATATATTTTATTTAATTTCATATTTTGCAAACGACTATAATAAGAGTTTGAAATATGAAAATTCAAAGACCCTTCCTTGATAGAATTGTAATTGGTATTAGACACTTAAAAAAAAAAACTTTTTGTACATTTCAGTTTCTATGGTGTATTTCAAAAAGTGTAAGTACGGAATAATTTTAACCCCACTTGAAGATTACAATATTTCAAATCTTCATTAGTTATAATTAATTGACACAAATAAAACGAAGTTCCCCGAATTTCAATTTCCTAATAATACCCTTTAAGCATAAGCTTTCAATTGTACACAGCTTTGTAGAATAACATCAGATTTGATCAATTTTGGATATCTATTCTAGAATAATATGTGGATTTTAATAATCGAGAGGAGATATGAAAATTTTGTTCTAAGTCCTGAAACATTGCTTGTTTTGTTTGTTTGTAAATAAACAAACAACTCAAGCATTGTAAAGGCGACGAGCGAGTATTTATTTAAGTAGACATTTGTTGAGGTTATTTGAGAGCAGACCGATCCCATGAGTTGATGGAGAGAACCGCCGATTATCAACGCGATTGTTGTAGGATCAATCCCTGGTAAGGGAAATGTTCCAGTCTAGCCACACTGATGAGTTGTGATACAAGGAAACAGTATTGCATGGGGATTTCGGTATATATATATATATATATATATATATATATATATATATATATATATATATATATATATATTAAAGTACTAGCAGGGGTTACCCGGCGTTGCCTGGGTGATCGGCCCCCTTCCCACTCAGAGGGGTAACAAAAAAAGTCACCCCTCTGGATTTACATGCTTGGTGCCGGCCTCCCCCCTTCAGGGAGAGATAATCCCCAACCCCACCTTCAGGGAGGAGGGTGCCTGGAGGCTTCTTCCCCCCCTCAAAGAAAAAAGTCACCTCCTCCTGGCCTCTTCGCCCCCCCCCCCCCACCCTTGGGGGGACACCGGCTCCCTCCTTTGGGGGGAGAAACTGCCAAGCTCCCCCCTTTCGGGGGAGAAAAGGCCAGGCTTCCCCTTTTGGTGGGGGGATGGTGGCGTGGCCTTCGTTATAAAGATGGCCGGCCAGCTGCAAAAATGACGTCATCGCCGAGGTCCCAACAAGCAAGATATGTGGAACTCTTAGACTGTCAATAATGAACAGTAATTTTTACAGACAGCGTCACAAAACTTCAAAATTGGATTGAAATAAAGAACACGATGATTTATACTGAAACTCATCTAATATTAATAATAAATTTTTTTTAAAAAACACAAGTTGTTTGTTTAAGTATTATAAGCAATTGAATATTTCGTTGTATTATAGATTTTAAAGATTAGAATGCGTTCTTTAATTACTTATAAATTACATTTTAAAAAAGCGAAGGAACCCGATTTGATTTGTAGTAAACTTGAAGTTTATTTAATATAATTAAATGAAAATTATGCATGTAAGATTATGAATATTTGAAGCAGAACACAAGCAAAACATTTGATATGGGTTAAGACAATAAACAAATATTAAAATTAAACTATTTTTTTTAATCAAAATGAATTTTTAAAAATCAAAATGAATGTTTTTTAATCGAAATGAACAATATTTTTTTTAAATCAAAATGAACATTTTTTTAATCAAAATGAATATTTTTTAATCAAAATGAACCACAATATTTTTAAATACAAATGAACCACAATATTTTTTCAAAATCAAAAACAATATTTTTAATGGGTTTGTATTACTGTACACATAGATTCGAAAAAGTTGCCAAAAACAAATATATAACAAATAAATGTTATCAAAGGCAAGATAAGTTACTTTTCTACCAAACTGGATATATTTTTCGTATTTTTATTCAATGTAACATGTTTATTCAGCTCGAAAACCATACAGTGTTTACCGATGTATTGAAACATTCAAGATGACGTCTGACTCCCTCTTTAACACGGTAAGTTTGAGAAAAGGTGTTATAAATAAAAAACTGAATAAAATACTGTTAAAAACTCGCTCAATATATGTTACCGTGACATAGCTTGACATATATTCGGCGGGTTTCTAATAGTATTTTTTCTAGTTTTTTATTTATAACACCTTTTCCCATACTTGCCGTGTTAAAGAGGGAGTGAGGCGCCATCTTGAATTTTCCAATACATCGGTAAACACTGTATGGTTTTCGAGCTGAATAAAAATGTTACATTGAATAAAAACACGAAAAATATATCCAGTATGGTAGAAAAGTAACTTATCTTGCCTTTGATAACATGTATTTGTTATATATTTGTTTTTTGACAACTTTTTCGAATGTATGTGTACAGTAATACAAACCCGTTTTTCGAGCTGAATAAACATGTTACATTGAATAAAAACACGAAAAATATATCCAATTTGGTAGAAAAGTAACTTATCTTGCCTTTGATAACATTTATTTGTTATATATTTGTTTTTTGACAACTTTTTCGAATCTATGTGTACATATATATAAAAATAAGTATTTTTAAATTTTATCTTTCTAGCTTTAAAAAAAAGTTTTAAAATTTTATCAGCTGGCATAATTTATTTTTAAATATTGAAAAATTTCAGGAAAATTAATTTTTGCTAGATTTTTAAAACATGTGTGTCAACAGCTTAAAAAATCGTCTCTTCAAAAGAACATGTTTTAAAGAGTGTGTGTGCGTGTGTGCGCGTGTGCTGGGTAGTAGTAATAGTACTAATAATCTGTCTAGCGTTTGTTTTCGTGTTGTGTGTACGTGTGCGCGGCTAGCGCCAGAATGGCGGACGTGGTGTCGGAGGTTGGATTGTGATTGCTGGTGTAAGTTTCGTATTTTTGTAATTTGTAAATGGCAAGTTAGAAAAAAAATAAACCCTTCCAAGATGAACAATAAATAAGACCATAATATTTTATGGTAAATTTAAGAGCCTATGAACCATAGTTTTTTAGGAGATGTGATTATTGGATTAACCAATCAGAAATCGTCTGTGGCACACACATCTCTGTTTTTATAGATATATAGATAGATGATTGCGTTGTGTGAAGCATTTATTTAACATTCATTTTAAAAAGACAATGGTCCCTTTCGGCAATCATAAAGTTACTTATACGTTAACACAAAGAAAGAAATTGAAAATTCATGTTGTGTCAGCGGTCTTGTCTCCGCAACTAATACAACTTAAAAGACCCTCAAGAAATATGTGTAAAATAAAACACGCACATATGCTTATGTTAAAGCAAATAAAGAGTATATATATATATATATATATATATATATATATATATATATATATATATATATATATATATATATATATGATAGCATTTCAGCCCGGCGTTGCCAGGGTGTTTGGATGTGTATGTTGAGCAAAAAAAAAAAAAAGTGGTAGTAGGAAGGCAGGTTCGAACCCGTACCGCAAAGGAGGAAAAGAACGGGGTAAACCCTAACGTCTATGCTGTTACGACCACCGCCAAACCGGAAGCGATATTTTTTTAAAATAAAGGCTAGTAAATCTAAAGGAGAGGAAAACTTTAAAAAACATCGGCGAAAAAAGTGACCCTCCTCCTGTAGAAAAGTGCCTAGTTGAAGGGGTAAATATTAATGTTTTTAGCCAATTTTTCGATATTTGTCGTATAAAAGGTCGAACACAAAAACGCTACTGATTTTGGTAAAATCCGTCGCCTCTATTGAAAGTTTAAGGCAGACATGCAGACATACATACATACATACATTTATATATTGGTAACTAAAAATTTTCGACCCAAACTGATGAAAAAGCTTGCCCTAATTCTGAAGACCCTTTATGTAAAATTTCAAATATTTAGACCAGAAATTGTCTGAGTAATTTGGCAGAGACCGCAGAGGTCAATTTTTTATTAACTTTGACCCCTATTATGACCCCTTAATATTTATTGTTTTTGGTTCCCATTGAGTTATTAAGTTAGATCCATGTCCAAGGTACCTATATCTAAAATTTCAAGTGTGTAGACCCAAAATTGTCAGAGGAGTTTGGTAGAGTTCGCAAAAGACAAATCGTTGCACTTTGATCCCTTCATCGCCAAATTTCCGGGCAAACACCAATCAGATGGATTTTCGCAAGTCTCAGTACCCTGTATATCAAATTTCGAGTCTGTAGACTCAAAACTTACAGAGTTATTGCGTAGGGAAATGTACACAGACACACACACGCACACACACAGAGACACGTTCACTTACACACACACACACACACACACATATATATATATATATATATATATATATATATATATATATATATACTAGCGGGCTACCCGGCGTTGTCCGGGTGTTTGTAGGTGTGTGTGGTGTTAAATAAAAATAAACCCGGGGGAGGGGGGAGGATCGAACCCGAAGCCCTGAGGCGAAGTTGGGAAATAAAATCGGCCAATCAGAATGAGTTATTGAAAGATGTTTGATTTTATTTTAGTAAGAACCAAATTAACAGGTGCGCGCCCGGAAGTCGTCGAGCGTTACGACGACGACGACGACGACGACGCCGACAACGACGACGATGACGTAGGTTTGTTTGTTATAAGCGAAACAACGTTTTAATTAAGCGGGGGGGGGGTAATCAAAACATCGAAAAAACACAAAAAAATTAACGTAGGCAAACGAACGATGAAAACAGAAAACGAACACGTGAAAAATGGCTTAAATAAGCCTGTTTCGATATTAAAATTTAAAATATCGGTGGGTACCCGGGTGTTTTGGGGTGTGTGGTCGGGGATCGATAAGTGAAGTAAAAAAAAACGGAAAAACGAACGTTACGTTAAAAATGGCTTAAATAACACTAGTTCAATATTTAAATTAAAAAAATCGAAAAAAAAAAAAAGACATCTCACACCACGTTTCGAACCCAAAACGTTTACATAATGAACCAACACGCTAATCAACTGAGTACATGAATTTTGTTCAGTTTTTCAACTATTTAAAGTAAATGAGGTCATGACGTCATCTGGCGCATGCGTAGAACCACTTGTCGTAACGAGAAGACTGCTTTTGTTGCCCCCCCCCCCACTGTTGAAAATTGTCAATTTCGGGGTGATAAAATTAACGTTTTTGGCCAATGTTTCGATATTTTTCGAGCGAAAGATTGGGGCTTCGATATGATACCGAGTTTCTGAATTTTCATCGTGTCTGTCGAAAGTTTTTAGCAGACACACAAACATACACACATATCTACATACATACATACATACATACATACATTTTCGCTTTTATATATATATATATATATATATATATATATATATATATATATATATTTGTAGTCATCGACATACAGTCCTGTATCGTTATATCACAACTCATCAGTGCCGCTAGACTAACATCTCTCCCAAGCCGAGGATTAAACCTAGAACCATCGCGTTGACGGTCAGAAAATCTTACCGATCGACGCACGGGAGCGGCGTCCGTAAATTATTTCGCCAAATGCATATTTAAACAAACATTTGTCCACCACCTTTATGTATATATGTGTAATGTATGTATGTATGTATGTATATATATATATATATATATATATATATATATATATATATATATATATATATATATATTTGTATGCATGTATGTATGTATGCATATTTGTATGTATATATATGTATATATATATATATATTTGTATGTGTGTATGTATATATATATATATATATATATATACTAGCAAAAGTACCCATCGTTGACTGGGTTCAAAAACAGCCTACAGAAAATGGACTCTCATTTATGAAAGTATGATAGGTTATGAACAGGAAGGGTCGTAAATTTGGCTTGAATTTGGGGGTATCAAAACCAAAGCAAAATATGATGAAAGTAAAAATAAAATAGATAAACCCCATGATTTATTATACCATACCTGTTCACACTGAAACACTTATCACAATATTCTGTGGATCTATATTAAAAAACCTTATTAAACTTTTTGACATATTTCCATTCAATGGAGGTCAGGCGCGAACGAACACCCCATAATTTTATTATACAATATTTCTTCAAACTGAAGCATAATTATCAAAGTATACTTACGTAGATAGATATGAAAAATCTTTATTAAAGTTTGTGCCTATTTCACTTTTATGGAGGCCAGACGATAACGCTGACCCCACAATTTTATTATACCATCCCTATTTAATTTAAAACATACTTATCAAAGTATTATTATGTACATCTATATCAAAAACACTTGTAAACGTTTTTTTTGTTTTTTGTTTTATTTTTTATTTCCATACTTTGTGGTCAAGGCACGTACGTACGCACACCCCACAATTTTAATGAATCATCATTATGCCAGATCAAACATACCAATTCCTGTGTCTCGATACATCTTCTATCATTATATGTGATCAGTTTTCTATAATAGTCAACCATATAGGAGCCTATTCGTGACCAGACATACACACACATACGTTCAGCTTCATATTACATATATATATATATATATATATATATATATATATATATATATATATATATATATATATATATAACTACTTCATTTACTCACATAAAATTAATATAAGAAAGTATAGATTTATGCGTAAACTTTAAGTATTTACTTCAAAAGTGCTCAAAACATAGGTAGAGCTAGTTAGTAATTTATAAAATATTTTTATATATTTCATAAATTACTATATATATATATATATATATATATATATATATATATATATATATATATATATATATATATATATATATATTGCTGCATATAACGAGCCGGATGTGACTCTTCAATGTAGCTAAGTTTCATAAGTATTTGATAAAATCAAATACGTATGATCAAATGGTTTCTTTAGATAATAAATTACTCAAGTCGACCTTGCAAGGTGCTTATACAGTAAACAAAGTGCTCTTAAACTACCGCTAATCGTATTAATCTCTTTAGTCACATTACTCAAGAACCAAATACAATATATTTTTTTTTATTTATTCAAACAATTTTATATTGTCTTCATATGGTGAGACACTATTAGAAATAAACGCATTTCTTGTTCTCTGTTTTGCTTCCCCTCACACCTAAAAAGTTATAGCCACTGAAGAGTAATGAGCGACTATGGTAGGCATAAGATTTGTAGGTGACACTCTAAAGGGGGAGTTGGACAGCAAGACATTTCTTCACGTTATATTGAAATTTATTTGTGTTCGTGTTGTGTTCGGGAAAACAGGGAGTAGTGACGGAATTTCGAGGAAAAAGCTATTAAAATAGAACATCTATCGACACTATGACATCTGTGTTGAAAATAGCAATGATTTTGCCGCTTCATGGATTGCTCACTGTTACTTACGTTGAAAGAATACAAGTGCACTAAGTTTATTGGAACACATTTTTTGGAAGTATTTGTAAAGTAAGAAGAGGGATGCACCACTGCGTTAATCGAACATATATATATATATATATATATATATATATATATATATATATATATATATATATATGTGTGTGTGTGTGGGTGTGTGTGTGTGCGTGTGTGTGTGTACGTATGTATATATGTGTGTATATATATACATATGATGATGATGATTGCAACGTCTTGTCAGACGAGTGCCACTCCCTCAGACATTTAAAATCCATGAGCCCAAATGTCTGAGGGAGTAGCTATACAAATATGATGTTACAGAATCTTAGCTTTGTACGACAGCTAAGTCTCTCTCTCGGTTCAAAATGTTGAGATCCAGCAACAAGCAAGAGCAAGATAGCCAGCAACAAATTAAACTGCAGACCACCTTAATGCGGGTACTGGTCTTCCACTTTATGGTTTTTTAAATCAGAGATTTGCTTCTCCTAGAAAGGTTGCCTTCACCACGGCTTACAGGAGCCCTCTCTACCCCTATACACATATACACACACAAATATACATATATATACATATATATATATGCATATATATACATATATATAAACACACACACACACACACACACATATATATATATATATATATATATATATATATATATATATATATATATATATTCAGCCCGGCGTTGCCAGGGTTTTTGGAGGTGTATGTTGAGCAAAAAAAAAAAAAGAAAAAAAAAGAAAGCGGTCAATTTTTTAAAACTTTGACCCCTATTATGACTCCTTAAGACTTATTGTTTTGGGCTCCAAACAAGTTATAAAGTTAGATCCATGTCCAAGGAGCCTATATCTAAAATTTTTAGTGTTTAGACCCAAAATTAGCGGTGAAGTTTGGAAGAATTCTTAGAGGTTACATCGTTTAACTTTTACCCCTTCAGAGCCAAACTTCTGGCTTAAAACGGATCACAAAGATTTTCCAAAATATCAGTACTCTGTATATCAAATTTCGAGTCTGTAGACTTAAAATTGACAGAGTTATTTAATACGAAAATGTGCACAGACACACACAGACACACACAGAGACACGTTCACTTTTATATATATACTAGCATTTCAGCCCGGCGTTGCCCGGGTGTTTGGAGGTGTATGTTGAGCAAAAAAAAAAATGCGGTCTATTTTTTTTAACTTTAACCCATATTATGACCCCTTAACATTTATTGTTTTGGGCTCAAATCAAGTTATTAAGTTACATCCATGTCCAAGGAACCTATATCTAAAATTTCAAGTGTTTAGACCCAAAATTGTCGGAGGAGTTTGGTAGAGTTCTCAAAGATCAAATCGTTGAACTTTGACCCCTTAACAGCAAAATTTCTGTCTGAAAACTGATCACGTAGATTTTCCTAAATCTAAGTACCATGTAATTCAAATTTCGAGTCTGTAAAATTTAATTTGATTGAGTTATTACGTAGGGAAATGTACACACACACACACACACAAACACACTCACATATACAGACACAGACACACACACACACACACACACACATATATACACACATATACACACACAGACACGTTCACTTTTATAGATGTACTAGCATTTCAGCCCGGCGTTGCCCGGGTGTTTGGAGGTGTATGTTGAGCAAAAAAAAAAAAAAAAAAGTGGTAATTTTTTTTAACTTTGACCCCTATTATGACCCCATATACTTTTTTGTTTTGGTTAAAATTAAGTTATTAAGTTAGATCCCTGTTTAAGGAACCCATATCTAAGATTTCAAGTATTTAGACCCAAAATTGTCGGAGGAGTTTGGTAGAGTTCTCAAAGGTCAAGTCGTTGAACTTTAACCCCTTAACGGTCAAATGTCCGGCCGAAAACCGATCACATAGATTTTCCAAATCTCCGTAGCCTGTACATCAAATTTAGCGTCTGTAACCTAAAAATTGACAGAGTTATTAGGTAGGGAAATGTACACAGACAGACAGACACACAGACAAGTTCACTTTTATAGATATACTAGCATTCCAGTCCGACGTTCTCAGACCTCAAACCTGTCCAGAGATTGGCTGAAAGAGAACTTCGGAGGCAGAATGATCAGTCTCAAGACTGATTTTGAGTGGGCACCCCATAGCTTGGATTTTTTTCATTGGGGCTATCTTAAGGACAGAGTCTACGCAGGGAAACCCAGAACCATCACGGAACTCAAGGAAGCCATCAGGGAGGAGATGAGAGCCATTACCAATTCGGTCTGTAAGAACGTCATGGACAACTTCGTGCTGCGCCTCAAGAAATGCACGGAGCTAAATGGAGGCCATCTAGAACATATGCTGTAGAACGGAGGAAAAAAGGCTAAAGACCCTAGTGTTTTGATGTGATGTTTTGAATATAATAAACTAGTTATGACCAAAGTTTCATTTCATTCGGACAAAACACTAAGAAACGGGGCCTAATTAGAGTTGGGGCCTGTTTTTTGTGAACGTGTCTGTGTGTCTGTGTGTGTGTCTGTGTGTGTGTCTGTCTGTGTGTCTGTGTACATTTCCCTACGCAATAACTCTGTTAATTTTTAGTCTACAGTCTCGAAATTTGATATACAAGGTACTGAGATTTGGGAAATCTATGTGATCGGTTTTTGGCCGAACATTTGACTGTTAAACTCCACTGACAATTTGGGGTCTAAACACTTGAAATTTAAGATATAGGTACCTTGAACATGGATGTAATTTAATAACTTGATTTGAGCCCAAAACAATAAGTGTTAAGGAGTCATAATAGGGTCAAAGTTAAAAAAAATTGACCTTTTTTTTTTTTTTGCTCAACATACACCTCCAAACACCCGGGCAACGCCAGGCAACACCAGGCGCTCACGCTAGTATATATATATAAAGAAGTATAATTTACTCATTTTCTTAGCATCACCAAAGATTTTTTTTCATTCTTACATATAACAGACCAACGGTTCTTTTTTTGTCTGCATCAAAGCAAATCTAATCCAAAAATGGCCAACCTGTGACGCATTCAGCATAAATGGCGCATGGGATGCTTAAAATTGGTGCATTGTATCTTTTTCATAATGACAAGAAAGTAAGCAATTTCTAATTATTAAGTGATTTGTATTTCTTCCACGTCCTTTTATAGCATTGTTCTGTTTTTTGTTTGTTTGTTTTGTATGTGTGTGTGTGTGTGTGTGTGTGTGTGTGTGTGTGTGTGTGTGTGTGTGTGTGTGTGTGGTTTTTAACCTTATTTTTAACTTCTGTAAAGCCAGATTTATCTAAAAAATTTTAATTACATCAATCTGGCTTTACAGTAGTTAAAAAAGTAGATGTTTTTTTTTTCGCGAGAGTGTCATAACTAGCATTGTGTAATGGCTCCATATCCCTTGGCCTTTTAGCAAAGATCACAGTGTGATATCTGTTCTTGTTCTGGTGCTTCACTTCACATTTCTCTCCTCGGTCACTGGGGAAGGGATCTTTCATGACTGAGACAATTTTCATTTTTGTTTTAATCCAGGGTATCCTCTTTTTGGGAGCTGGATTTTCCCACATTAAAAACCGACCTTGTGTGTAACTCTGCCCTGATGGGGAGGTAAGTAAATAGGACCATTTACCTAACAATGTAGTGATTTATTATGTTGGTCAGGTATTTGATGGGGACATTGCATATTACTCTTAAGCTTGTTAGCATGCCACGTATAAAATGAGATGGTATTTCTTGCAAACAAATATTGTTTTCGTAGTTTACTTGGCATTCAAAGTGAGACAAATATGAGCAAAAAAAAATGGAAATGATAGTTAGCGTCAGTTTTATCAACTATGAAAGAATAAATTCTTATTCATTGCGAATCGTTAAGGGAAAAAAAACAATATGCATAGTTTTTGAAAGCACTCTCTTAGATAAAAAAAAAAAGTTATGATCTTGGCAGACACTCTAAGAAAAACCGACACAAAATATAAAAACCAACAGAACTTAGTTCCTGCCTCTCACTAACGGAATGATTATGTGGTAAAGGAAAAAGAAGACACAAAATTTGTTTGTAAAGAAAAAAGCTGTAATAGTTTAGTGAGGCTCGAAGTAGGGGAACCTGGGGCAAAATGAAATAGCGGGGTAAAACGAGACACCACAGATAACTGAAACAGAGAGAGAGAGAGCTCTTTCGTGAAGAGTCTGATCCAGAGATCACTTGGTAATGCCTTACCGCCAACATCTAATATTGTTTTATTCAGCCACGTACATCAAAAAGGGGTAATTATTCAAAATTTATCTATTTTGATCTGTGACGAACTGTACTCTGAGAGTGCAAAAAGCTGGGTAGCCTCTCAAGGGGACTGTAGGAAATGGGCACACAACGGCTGTGCAGGTCAAGACGAATGAAACAAGACCCCAATCTTCATTTGTGAGCTCTGTGAAGACTGACTTATTCAGACAAAGATCCAAGCATGGAGCAAAACGGGACAGTATAGTTAGCTGAATAAATCATCTGTATTTCTTTTGCAAATAATTTCTCATCTTTTCTTTTTTTTGTTGTGGCATTGTTTTCCAATACTTTGAATGTTCAGTACACAGAATATGGTTTATATTTCAATGCTACCTTTTTCCCTTAAGTATCTCGTTTTGCCCAAGGTTCCTCTATCCAACAAAATTGCCTTCGTGTTGGCTAAAAAGCATAAGCCTTTCTATGACGAGAGATTGTTAAGCCCTGTCTCGAAAAATTTGAAAAACGTCTGTGTGATAAAAGTATAGAAAGAAAAGTAAAGGAAATCGCTTTATTAAAGTATTACAATTACAAGGCCCATCTAGAAACATTCTCGTGATTAAGTGAGCAAGTAAAAACCATGTATGTTCTTTTTATTTTTAGTTTTGGGCGAATCTGTTGACGAATGTGATGTAGTCCAATTAAGCATTTTTTCTTACGGAAAACTGGTGATATTTTTTACGCCTTTGTAGAACTTATTTGTGTTCAGTCATTTAATGGAAAAACAAAAGGATCAGGCATATTTGAAAATATAGTCATATTTAGAAAATCAGCAATCAGACCTAAGTACACTTTTAAGTATCTGTGCTGATGGTGCACTGTCAATGATCGGTGAAGTTGCTGGGGTTGTAGCCTTGATCGATAGGTTTTTTTTAGATCAGTCTCTCCTAAAATATCATTGCATTATTCACCAATACGCACCATCTTATGGCATCAGTAAAGTAAAGAGTATAAACAAAATCAGAGCAACAAGTTTTAAAAAGAAGACAATTCAGAGAATATTGTAAAATGCAAGATGAGGAATGCGGAGAACTCATCCTTCGCTGTGCAGTGCGTTGGCTCCCTAAAAGACAAGTTCTTTCCCTAAAAGAAAGGTTCTTTCCCTAAAAGACAAGTTATTTCCCTAAAATAAAGGTTATTTCCCTAAAATAAAGGTTCTTTCCCTAAAAGACAAGTTCTTTCCCTAAAAGAAAGGTTCTTTCCCTAAAAGACAAGTTCTTTCCCTAAAAGACAAGTTCTTTCTCTAAAAGAAAGGTTCTTTCCCTAAAAGACAAGTTCTTTCACTAAAAGACAAGTTCTTTCCCTAAAAGACAAGTTCTTTCTCTAAAAGAAAGGTTCTTTCCCTAAAAGAAAGGTTCTTTCCCTAAAAGACAAGTTCTTTCCCTAAAAGACAAGTTCTTTCTCTAAAAGAAAGGTTCTTTCCCTAAAAGACAAGTTCTTTCACTAAAAGACAAGTTCTTTCACTAAAAGACAAGTTCTTTCTTTAAAAGAAAAGTTTTTTTCTCCAATAGAAAAGTTCGTTCTCTAGAGAAAAGTTCCTTCTTTAAACAAAAAGTTCTTTCTCTAGAAGAAAAGTTATTTCTCTAAAAGCAAAGTTATTTCTCGAAACAATTTTTTTTTCTATAAGAGAAAAATTCTTTCTCTAAACAAAAAGTTCTTTCTCCAAACAAAAAAGTTCTTTCTCTAAAAGAAAAGTTCTTTCTCTAAGCAAAAAGTTCTTTCTCTAAAAGAAAAGTTATTTTTCTAAAACAAAATATCTTTCTCTAAACAAAAAGTTATTTCCTTAAAGAAAAGTTCTGAAACGTGAAACAAATTTTCCATGATTTTCTAGTAGAAAAAGATGAATAAACCGAAGGAAGTGACCATTTGTACAATGGTTATTAGATCTAGCATTTTTAGTTGATATTACCAAGCATGTGAATTATCTCAATCTTAAGCTGCAGGACAAAGACCAACTCTGTCCTTACTTATTGAATGTTACAAATACATTCAAGATGAAGTTAAATCTTCTCATTAGTCAGTTAGAAAAATGAGCCATTTAAAAGAACAAAGTGAATATGTTGAAAAGATTGTCAACTTTTCGAAAAACATTGAAACAAGTGAATCATGCATGGTCCCCCGTACGTGCACAGTGAACGATACATTAAAAAATGACAAAGTTCAGCATTTGCACCCCACATTTAACCCTAAAAGTCCCCAAGGCCTCAACATATGTAAATCTGAGTTATGCACCATGCAAAAAAAGAAATGACTAAGCCCATCATTTGCCCTCCCCTATTTAGCCCTCAAACTCTCCAAAGCCGTAACACATTAAAATTCGAGTTCAGCACTATGCAAAACGGTTAAAGACATACACAGACCATTTTGGACAAATATGGTAAAATAGTTCAAAAATGGAGTGTTTTATTAGTCCTAAAAGAGCCCCTGGGGCACACCCAAGTTATTGCGAAATATAGACAAATAAAATTATATAGAAATCAATTAGTTACAACTTTTCAGAAAGTTTTATAAAAATAAAAGCTATCAATATTTTTAATAAGCACAAAAGTTTCAATTTTAGCCATTTTAACCCTAAAGGTACCTCTAGGGGGACAACCGCAGTTTTCCTGGAAAATCCATTCTGTTACTTTTTATTCGTATCATGTTTAATGTTTGTGCAAAATTTAAAAAAATTCCAAGGTGTAGTTATTGAAAAAAAGTGAGAAGAGACAGGCGGACGAACGGACGAACGGACAATTTTGAATTCACAAGTCCGCCCTCCTTTTGTCGGGGAGCAAAAAATCTAATTACTGCAAAAAGCCTTTGATAAATGTTTTAGTAATTTTTTTTCTAAAATAAACCGCATGCTTTCATGTATAAATCGATTCACACTTAATGAACATAACATTCTAAAGATGCCTAGTCATATGCGAACAGAAACTTATTGAACTAAACGCAAATTTAATATTGGAAGCAACGTTTAATAAACTTTCCTCATTTCACAAGCATTTTGGAAATGATTGGCTTTTGCCGAACATTTTCCAGAAATGAGAAAATTTGCCCAGAGATATGTCTGTCTCTTCGAAACTACGTATACATGCGAGCAGCCATTTTCTTCCATAGAAATTATTAAAAACAAACTGAGGTCACAACTGTCCGATTTCAACTTGTTGCTTTCAGTTACAAATTAAACTTCTGAGATTGCTGGTTTGGATGAAAACAAATAGAGCTATAAGTCACATTCAAGCTATGCATAACGTTTTTATTTTTCGTATTATTTGTATTCATCGGACAACTGTTCTCATCTTGATTGTGATTTTCACAACGTTTCGGTCGATATAACCTCTGACTTTCTTCAGGTGTATCTTGTCAAACTCGGGAATTTGGACGGAATTTCGAACGGAACACTTTATTTACTTTACAGGAATAGTGTGCTCTTGTTCCGTCCGTCATGAATGGATAGTGGTCCGAAGTAATTACCACTTTTTACAAATGATTTTTCCAAATACTCTAACCTTTGTGCCACTTTTTCTTTTTTATATATTCAAAATTGCTAATTGTGCTCATGTGTTAGTATTAAAAGTTTCTTAAGTAATTAAAACAATCAACGAGAACGAGAAAGGCTTGTGCGAAATTCTTTTCATTTACAACTGTTAAATCTTTCATACTTTTTAATAAATTGGACAATGTTTGTTTATATGTTTGTTCATATGTTTGTTTATCTGTTTGTTTATATGTTTGTTTATATGTTTGTTCATATGTTTGTTTATATGTTTGTTTATATGTTTGTTTATATGTTTTTATATGTTTTTATATGTTAGTTTATATGTTTGCTTATATGTTTGTTTATTTGCTTTTATATGTTTGTTTATATGTTTTTATATGTTTTATATGTTTGTTTATATGTTTTTATATGTTTTTATATGTTTATTTATATGTGTGTTTATATGTTAGTTTATATGTTTGTTTATATGTTTGCTTATATGTTTTCATATGTTTGCTTATATGTTTGTTTATATGTTTGCTTATATGTTTTTATATGTTTATTTATATGTTAGTTTATATGTTTGTTTATATGTTTGTTTATATGTCTGTTTATATGTTTGCTTATATGTTTTCATATGTTTTTATAAGTATGTTTATATGTTTGTTTATATGTTTTTATATGTTTGCTTATATGTTTGCTTATATGTTTGCTTATATGTTTTTTATATGTTTGTTTATATGTTTTTATATGTTTGTTTATATGCTTGTTTATATGTTTGTTTATATTTTTGTTTATATGTTTGTTTATATGTTTGTTTATATGTTTGCTTATATGTTTTTATATGTTTGTTTATATGTTTGCTTATATGTTTTTGTATGTTTTTATAGGTATGTTTATATGTTAGTTTTATATTTTTTTATCTGTTTGTTTATATGTTTTTATGTTTGCTTATATGTTTTTATATGTTTGTTTTTATGTTTTTATATGTTTGTTTATATGTTTTTATATTTTTGTTTATATGTTTTTTTATATATTTGTTTATATGTTTTATATGTTTGTTTATATGTTTGCTTATATGTTTGTTTATATGTTCTTTATGTGTTTGTTTATATGTTTGTTTATATGTTTGTTTATATGTTTTATATGTTTGTTTATATGTTTTTATATGTTTGCTTATATGTTTGCTTATATGTTTTTATATGTTTGTTTATTTTTTTGTTTATATGTTTTTATAGGTTTGTGTATATGTTTGCTTATATGTTAGTTTATATTATTGTTTATATGTTTGCTTAAATGTGTTTATATGTATGCTTATATGTTTGTTTATATGTTTGCTTATATGTTTGTTATATGTTTGTTTATATGTTTGTTTATATTTTTTATATGTTTGTTTATATGTTTGTTTATATGTTTGTTTATATGTTTGCTTATATGTTTGTTTATATGTTTGCTTATATTTTTTATATGTTTGCTTATATGTGTGCTTATAAGTTAGTTTATATGTTTGTTTATATGTTTTTTTATATGTTTGCTTATATGTTTGCTTATATGTTTGTTCATATGTTAGTTTATATGTTCATTTATATGTTTTTTATATGTTTGCTTATATGTTTGTTCATATGTTAGTTTATATGTTTGTTTATATGTATTTTATATGTTTGTTTATATGTTTGTTTATATGTTTGCTTATATATTTGTTTATATGTTTGTTTCTATGTTTGTTTATATGTTTGCTTATATGTTTGTTTATATGTTTGTTTATATGTTTGTTTATATGTTAGTTTATATTTTAGTTTATACGTTTGTTTATATGTTTGCTTATAAGTTTGTTTATATGTTTGCTTATATGTTTGTTTATATGTTTGTTTATATGTTAGTTCATATGATTTAATATGTTTGTTTATATGTTTCTGTATGTGTTTTTTATATGTTTGTTTATATGTTTGTTTATATGTTTGTTTATATGTTTTTTATATGTTAGTTTATATTTCAGTTTATATGTTTTTTATATGTTTGCTTATAAGTTTGTTTATATGTTTGTTTATATGTTTGCTTATATGTTTTGTATATGTTTGTTTATATGTTTGCTTATATATTTTTATATGTCTGTTTATATATTTGCTCATATGTTTTTATATGTTTGCTTATATGTTTGTTTATATGTTTGCTTATATGTTTGTTTATATGTTAGTTTATATTTTAGTTTATATGTTTGTTTATATGTTTGCTTATAAGTTTGTTTATATGTTTGTTTATATGTTTTGTATATGTTTGTTTATATGTTTGCTTATATGTTTTTATATGTCTGTTTATATATTTGCTTATATGTTTTTATATGTTTGCTTATATGTTTGTTTATATGTTTGCTTATATGTTTTTATATGTTTGTTTATATGTTTGCTTATATGTTTTTTATATGTTTGTTTATGTTTGCTTATATGTTTTTATATGTTTTTATATGTTTGCTTATATGTTTTCTTATAAGTTTGTTTATATATTTGTTTATATAACAATATCAAACAACGTATATTAAAAATATATATATGCTTTTATAACTGCACAATATGTCCATATTACGACACATTTTGAAAGACAGAAAGAAAGTGGCTGATTGTATGACGCATCGGAATTGATTGTAAAGAATCGCATGGAATGAAAAGGCTGGCCACTCCTAGTCTAGACCATTCTTGCAATGACCTTTTTTCTTGTTGATTTCGGTATGACGCTAGTGCTAAGCAGTTTTAGGAGACCCACCATGCCGGCTTTTGCCTTCTCTCTTTGAAAAGAGTTAGTTTATTGTTAATTGCCTGAGGCACCCCTACCGAGAACTGTTGACGGGACTGCCCAGACATTGTTTGCAGACCAGAGTACTCCTCCTTTGGGGCGCTGAATTGTTAATCTCACTTTCGATTCTTGTGTCACCTTTCTTGCAGTGGGACAAGAATAAATACCCAGATACAAATCGAGACGGCAAATCTATTTAGTGTACTGAGTGTGACCTCGACTACTTAATAGTTCATGTCGCTTTATAGAAATTCGAATTTACTTTAAAGAAGCCGCCCATAAACAAAGCACTTGCTGACATGGGCCCTAAAATAGATTCGAAAGATAGAAAATGTTTCTAAATGGCTTCTTAATTTTCCTTTTTTTTACACGTATAAGTGTGTGTGTGTGCGTGTGTGTGTGTGTGTGTATGTGTGTGTGTGACAGGCAAGTCGTAATGCGTAGTACCGCGAACGAAACTGCGATTCACTGAAGCATCCCATCTCCTTTCATTTTTTTCTCTTTCCTTTCATTCTTATACTTTGTTTTGTTTTTTTTTTATTTTTTGTTTCTTCTTTTCTTTTTCAGACAAAGCAATGATCTTCTCACATTATAATTATGATTTTTTTTAATTACACAAATTCGCTGACACCGTATCAATTGCACTCACGTTAAAAAAAATACAACACTATTTTTTTCAACACAACGTTTCTCAACTGGAGACCCAAATATAGATGGTTTGAAAACAGTTGAAAATAAGTTATACACCATCCATTATACTATGAAATTCCCACAGCTATGTACTTAGAAAACGGAGTTATTAAGCGTAATATAGTGTCATGAAACAAGAAAGAAAAAGTAGCAACCCTAATTGAAGTAAGTGTCCCTAACGATGCTGACCTTAACAGAGCTGAGAAAAAGAAGATAACGAAATAC
Source organism: Euprymna scolopes (assembly GCF_053919585.1). Lineage (NCBI taxonomy): Eukaryota > Metazoa > Mollusca > Cephalopoda > Sepiida > Sepiolidae > Euprymna > Euprymna scolopes. Next base: position 94,858,302 of record NC_136493.1, read on the forward strand.
CAAAACCTTTTGTAAGATATGAAAAGAAACTGGAATCTTCAGAAAATCTCTATCATAACCTGAAAGAACAGTTAGAAACGACTTATATACCATACATTACGACCATGTAATCCCTACAGCCACCTACCTTGAAAATCATCATCATATCTTATCTCAATAGAAATTAACCCATCGCATGGCGGTGATGTTTGCCTCCTTAAGGTCTTGGTTTGAGCAATGAGGACCCAATCGGCAGTTTTCCCTAAGGTGGTGCATCGTTTGTACCTCTCCACATGGACATAAAGGTTAGGTGTCTAGACCTCACTTGTGGAGATTGTCTTTTGTTTTGCCTACTTTGGCTCTGCCTTTATTTAGAGTCACCCAGATTTTTCTACCAAGGTTTGAACCCTGGGGGTGTTTCTTTTGGGTCTGGCAGACCTTCATTTTTATTCCTGCTGTTATAGTCTCGCCATCGTTCCCTAAAATTCTACTGTGAAACCTGACATAGTTACATGGAATAAGTCAGAGGGAGTGGCAACCTTAGTTAATGACGGACGCCTGAACAGAGCTGAAAGGGAGAAGCAACCAAATATCAAGGTCTGATGTATGATATCAAAAGAAACTGGAATCTTAGGGAGATATCAATCATACCAGTTATTATAGGTGCCTCATGGCTTATGAAGAAGAACCTGAAGTCTTACCTAACTTATATTCCTGGTGAACCAACTGCAAAAAAAGATTCAGACAATTGCACTTAAGGGAATAACGAGAATACTAAAAAGGAGTCTCGGTTGGTTTCAATAAAAAGCAGAGCAATGTTGGCAGCTGGTTTGGCTGCCCCATACCCAAGGTTACAATCTTCAAAAGAAGAAAATTAAAAACATGAAATAGAATTTCAAAAACTATTTGTTGAATATACCCGGTGAACAAAGTGCAAGATAAGTACAAACAATTCCATTCAAAGAAACGATTAGAATCTTAAAAATATCTCTCGGAGTGATTGAATTTCCGGGTGTATTTCCGGGTGCATCCTAATGAATAAACAAATGATTAGAAAACTAAGACAGGAAGACGGTTAAACGAATCTAAAGGAAATAATTCGTTCACACTTCATCTTTATAAAACCAATTGCGCGGTAATCTGTTTGTATTATTTGAATCTTTCGGACTATTGTTTTCATTTTTAGTGTTATTTTCACAACGTAAACTCTGACCTTCTTTAGAGGCATTTTGTCGAACTCGGAAACCTTTCTATCAAACTCGGAAACCTTTCTAGCGAACTCGGAAATCTGCACGGAATTTCAATCGGAATCCTTCATTTAATTCACTGGGATATCATGTTCTTGTTCCGTCAGTCATTGCAGAGTAGAAGCAATTAACAAGTGTATTTTTGTTTTTGAGTGTCGTACACTCTTTTAGCATCCAAAAGACTGACTTTGCAACTAAATCTAAGTCGATAAAGTGCTTAGTAAGATTAAATTGTAAAGCTACAGTCTTCTGGGGGTTGTAGGTTCAATCGTCAGTGCGGACGATACTCAAAATACAACTTCAGAATTTCTTAAGACTTCTAGTCATGGCTTACGGAACGGGAGCATGCTACACCTATGGATTGAATGCAAGGTTTTGTTCGAAATTATGTGCAGATTCCCGAGTTTGACAAAAAGGTTTCTAAGTTCATGAAGCTGAGCTCCAATCTATGGTCCCGACTCGCCAAACAGTCACAAAAAACACTCGTTTGGCTGTTAAACACTATCAATAATTTCCCCCACTCTTTATCTGTGCTTAAACCTAAACATAGATTCCATGAACAAAGCTACTTTCTAAGAACTGCGCGCCTGTGGAACTCTCTTCCGTTTACCTGCTTTCCAGCTGACTACAATATGGCCGTCTTCAAATCCAATGTAAACAAGTTCTTGATGAGCCAAATTTACTCTTCTAACGATTACTATGATACTGTCCTTTTGACCACTGTACACTAATTAACACTTATCCTCGAGTGGCCTCTGGGCCTCGATAAGTGGTGATTCCGTTATAAAAACAAAAGAAAGGTTGTGAAAATAACACTCACGATGAGAACAGTAGTCGAAAGATATCAAATAATAAGAATAATCAAGACTTATCTAAAAAAAAAAAACGTCAGAAATGCTAGTCTTCTATTTCAAACTTATCTCGAACTAACCACACTGTTTACTTGCAGTCTATAAAATGCTAGCAAATAAAATCTCCTAAATTTTTCCAATGCAAAATACACGTGGTCTATCAGATGTTACTTCAGATTTGTCTCAACTGTTTTTTTTATTACGTAACCAAGTATCAATTGAAACATTAATCAGAAAACACTGATAATAACTTTATTTCTTTATTAAAAGAATAAAGAAATAAAGTTATTTATGATTCTGCCGCGTAGTTTGCATTTGTTTTCAAAACGAATATAACAACCAGACAAAAACATGGCGTCCCCCACGTAGGTAACAATTTCAGTCCGTGCCTTCTGTAGCACACTTTAAAAGCCTTTCAAAACTGAATTTATTTAAAAGCTTGAAAAAAAAGTAACACCTTTTATCCAAATACAAAAACACGCGTCAAGTTAAACCCGCCATTAAAAAATCCCACAATGCACTTCAACTGAACCACTCCAAATAGCATTGTAGAAAACACCCTAAAACCATACATAAATGAACACATTGTGATATCACGTGGTCCCCCACTCGACAGCATCGCCAAACCCAACGTTTTTTTTTCGTAGTCTTCTTTTAGTTTTCTTCTTCCCGTGTTGTCGTCTCTCACACCAGCGGCTGAATACGGGATGCGCACGGATTCACATGTATGAAATAAAATAAAACGCACAAAACACTTCGACAAGTATTAATTGCACTTGATATCATCGATTCTCTAAACGCTAATGTCCACGTTTTAGTCGTCTGTCGAGTTTTCGTTCGTTAGTCGGTTGATCAATTCATTTCCCCGTCTGCTGTATGCCATGATTTTTGTTCTACTGTCTCTAACTCACAACCATTCTCATCTATAACTGTTGTTAACCGTCGCAAAGCTAAGATCGTCTGCAAACCGTTTCTAACTGTGGAGATGTCGAAAAACTCATTGACCCTTCTAAAACTACCCGTAAATTATATCTAAATATATTGACCCTCATAGTTTTGGCCTTTTGTTTTCGTTGCTGTCACACCTTGATTGACTATTTCGATAAGCTTCTTTTTGTATCTTGTGAGCAACTTTTTCTTAATTATTCTGCTGATAAACTTATTTCGTCTTTTGTTTAACATACTAAAACTTGAGGCGAAGTACGGCAAGTGTATCATAGCATGGTAGTTTGGTTATATATATTAGCTATTATGGGTTCTTAAACCCAAATCGAACAGGCGGCTAGACGGGTGTTTTTCGTGAAAGATTGGCGAGGGGGGAGGGCAGAGATTTGAGTTCAGATGAACACTTGCAATGGAAATAATGATAAAATAAAACAGGCTCGCAACGTTTCTTATGTTGGAAAGAGGTTGCAGGGAAAATAAATTCATTCATTTCGTACCAATCAGGTGATTTTGTTTTTGTCCAGCAGTTACCCCAATATCTTTCTAGTAACCTTGATATCATTTTAGTTAGTTTCTAGTTAGAATTATTTCTATTAAAGACATCGGGATTGTGTAAAGGTACTCAAACTCTTAATGTTAAGTGTTTCTACAGAACGAACCTGACACATGCAGGTGGTCAGTCCGTCTCGTTAACAACTTAGCCACTGTCAGATTCTAAGCGAAGATTAACTGGTAACATTCCCGAATTTTTCTTCTATACTAGTTCTGTTACTTTGCACAGCGAGTTCCTTTGTTCTGCTAGATAGCTTGCAATCTTCACATTAATGAAAACTAACAAACTCTCGTTGATACGCTGTCAGTAATTAGCTCAGTGAGTCTACTTGTAAAAATGGTCCTGTAAACAAGCAAAGAAGACTATGTAGCGGCAGAGACAGCTCACGTATACAAATAACCAAGCCTTGGCGGGCGTTGACGTTGCATCGAAAAACGAGACTATATGTGCTATCCTGGCCACAGCACCATAAAATCTCACTCTTAATCGTCCTCATGATCATAAGATGTGATATCCTGATCAAGGTACTATAAGTGTCACCATTAATACTCATCATGACGATAAAATGTGATATCCTGGTCACAGCACCATAAAATGTAACACTTAAGTCATTCTCATGACCATAAGATCTGATATCCTGGTCGCAAGTTGCACACCTTACTAATCCTCAACTTTGAGCGTTCCAGGTTCCAGTTGAGCATTTACTTGCAAAAAGGTTTGCAGATATTGAACGGCCCTGTTTTATCAAATTACTACTTACCTCACGTTGATAAAAATCATGAATGCAATCGTCTGGTGTTAGTAATCAGAATTGCACTACATCAACAAGAGGTTACTTGCAAGCATAAAAATAAATTCGATGGTTTTTCTTTTTTGTCTAAAAAATTATTCTGAGTAAAAGTCCAAAGGTTGGGTTTGTATCGAAAAAAATTCTAAATGCAATTTTTTGTCAATGTGTTTTTAGACTGGCTACGTTCTCAAATTCGATGTGAATTTATTTTGGTCATCCTCAAGACAGACCTAGGTTTGTCTCTTTGGGACGTGCATTTGGTGGACGAGTGTAATGACAAAATGAAACTGAATGAATCCAGCAAAGTAATCTGTCACTGCCCGGTCCTCTCTAGACTCACTTATTTTACTTCAGGATGGAGCCCCCTTTCTCATTATTGAATTAATAGACTCCTCTCTCCCCCACTGCTCCCACTGCAAAAATGGAGTATAATCTAGTTTACCCAAACTCTGGGTAAAATGTCAATCATCGCTGTTCACTTACTTAAGTTACTTGTGCCGGTTTCAAAACCAGGCAGCCGCATTATAAATTGAATTTTTCATTCATATTGTAAGAAAATAATTGTTTCTGTTTTTATTTAATTTTGCATTTTATCTTAATTAACTTAACCAGTTTTATCCAACAATATTGTCACGAAGTGAAAATAAAGCCAAGTTAAACAAACAATAGTGAAACAGTGAAACAAGTGCGTTTTTTCTCTCTTTGTATTGAATGTTATCTAAAATTAATTAATTCGAACATCATATCTAGATTTTCTCTTCCCGCGATAATATTGAACGAATCGTGTCTATTTATATATGTTGGCAAAACAATTTTTTTCATTATTTTGTTTTTCTCCACTCCATAACAAAATGAAATCATCTAATATTTAAAGAGAATCTGTCTGTGTGTATGCATATTCGTGTGTATGTTTGTGTATAAATTGAGATAAGAGTAGAAATAATACTAACCATCAGCAAATAAATTTTATATTTTCCGAACCAGATTATCTCGACACGACACTACCATTTATGGTAGCACATCTAACACAGTAAACGACCAAGTTCTCTCCAATTCTCTCTCCTCTGATCTTGAGCACGTAGTACAATGGGGTAAGGAGTGGCTGGTTACTTTTAATGCATCTAAAACCAAGCTTCTCTCTTTACATCATCAACATTCTGTTCCACATCTGGCATCAATTGAAATGAATGGCTCTCGTCTTCAGGAGGCCTCAAGTTTTGACAAGCTTCTGGGCTTGACCTTTACTGCTGATCTTAAATGGAACACGTACATCAAATCTGTTGCCAAGGCCGCTGGAAAAATGGTGGGATCTTTCTATCGATCCGGTAGATATCACACTGCTGATGATATTCTCTATCTATATAAGAGCCAGGTACGTCCAAGGATGGAATACTGTTGCCACATCTGGGCAGGAGCTGCTAGAAAGGACTTGTCCTGCCTTGATAGAGTTCAAAATAGACTTCGTAGCCTCGTAGGAGATGTCCTTTTCTCTTCTCTGCAACCTCTATCTCACAGAAGAGATGTTGCGAGTTTGTCTCTGATGTATCGTTATTTTCATGGAAAGTGTTCGACTGAGCTTCAATCTATGGTCCCCCCTCGCCAAACTTTCACAAGAAACACTTGTCTAGCTGTAAACACTATCAATAATTCCCCTCACTCTTTATATGTGCCTAAACCTAAACGTAGATTCCATGAACAAAGCTTCTTTCTTAGAACTACACTCTATTGTACACTCTTTAACCCTTATCCTTGAGTGGCCTCTTGGCCTTGATAATGTGGTGATGCCTATGTAAAAAAAAAAAATCTCTCGGACTAATAATCTTCAAAATTAAAAAAATAAAATAAAATAGTTAATTTACTTGTGAAGGACTGCTGGAAAATCTTTTAACGGTAAAACTGTCTCTTCCTGAACGTTTTTAGTATCTGTGCATGCGTAGATTTCTAAAGTCTTTTTCTTTTATTTAAGTAGATAAAATTTCTGCGTATTGACCTAATTCTTCCATTAAGTTCAGTTAATAGTATGCCAGACAAGCGATGCTGAAGGTTTAGGTTTCGCTCCCAGCTGAGATCATTAATTTAAATTTTATTTTTTATCGCTTCCACGTCTATAAAATATTTTGCAAACAAAAAAATCTTTATTATCGTTAAAGAAAAAAATCTACAATTTAAGAACCATGCTGACATAAGCACCCACAAAGCTAGTATTACACAAATAAAAAAAGCCATAAATGCCCAAATTTTATTATGTGCATGGGTAGGTAAATTTAATGGATAATATCTAGGTACGTACACTTAATCGCGGAAACTGATAGATGTATGGTTTTGAAATCCGGCTTATAATTATTTGCAAGTTTCCAATTACTTTTTGAATGTGGTTGAAAGATTAAAGCTTTAAGTTAATCTCTATAAGAAAAAAATTACACTTGATAAAAAAGTTATACTGAAAAATGTTCTCACGGCAGTGTTGGAAACTGACATATTCAGCTTAATTTGAAAATCAAATAAATAAGTCGTAAAAATTTCTTGAAAGATGAATATTAGTATTCTGGGACTATTTTAAATATAATTAGTAAAGTAAAGTCCTAAATTATTGAATTAAATAATTAAAAAAAAACGTTTTGTTTATACAAAAAAGTAGCTTAAATGGCCTCCAAAAGCGGGAGTTTGTAACAGACTCGGCTTCGCGCAATCTAAACAATGGACAAAACGTTGCGCATAAGTTCTATGTCAGAAAGCCAATTTTATTTTTTAATTGAAATGTTAATATATCTTAATTTTTATATTTTTGAAGATTATCAAAAGTATCTATTAATCCTATTTCTTGCAGTAAGTGGTTTTTTAATTAGAATATTTAATTACTTTTTTTTTTAATTTATTCTCAAGCGTGCTATAACGATAAATTAAATTAATCTTTTAAATTAAAGTAAAAGTTCACTCTAAGTGTGAAAAGGCCATTTAAAAACGCTGACTATACTGATAATTTATTCATTGAAAAAAATAAGCCAAAACAATCATTTATTAATAACTAGCCTGAATATCCAGCGTTGCCCGGGTGTTTGGCGGTGTGTGTCGAGCAAACAAAAGTGGTAATAGGCAGGCAGGCAGGCTCGAATTCGTACCGCGTAGGAGGAAAAGAAAGTGAAAAAAAAAAAACGTGACGCGTTAGCTGTTGCGCCAATCGCCAAACCGGAAGTCACGTAGGTTTAAATTAAGACTAGACAATCGAAAAAAGGAGATAGCTTTTTAAAATATCGGCAAAAAAAGCAACCCCTCCCTGTAGAAAGTGCCAGTTGAGGGTGAAATGATTAATGTTGTTGTCCAATTTTTCGGTATTCGTCGTCCAAAGTGTCGCTCTTCAAAAACGATACCGATGTCGTGAAAATCCGTCGCCTCAGCCGAAAGTATTACGCAGACATATAAACATACATGCATTCATTTAAACAGACAGGTGAGATTTATACTATAGATTAAATAGAACACAGCAGGTGGAATGTAAATCCTGTTTGTTTCTTTTTTTGTTTTCTTTTGTTGTTTTTTTTGTTTTTTTGTTTTTTTTTTAAATGTTGCGCATCCGTATTTGTCTAAATTAATCGTTATTAAAAATGATACCATTTTTTTTAATTATTTTTTTTTTTTTTAGTGATCCTGGATCTCATTTTTTTTTTTTTTTTTTTTTTTTTTTCAGATTTATAAAAATGTCTTACGATAATGTTTACACCACGTCCGGGGAAAATGTCTTAATATTACATTTGAAATTTTTGTGGGAAGTGTTATAATTAAAATCACATGAAATATTTTTGTTCAATTATGTATATATTTTATTTTGTGGTGAAAATATTGATTAGATAATGCTTAATTCAATTAATTTTTCTTCCAGTAATATTGATTTTATTAACGCACACATAAGGGGATTCTTTTCGTAATAGTCCTGAAATTATATTTTTTAATTGTTAACATGTACAATGATTTTTTTTTTATTAAAAAAGACAAACAAACAGAAATTCATTTTTTCTTAACATTAACTTTAGCAAAGGCTTTTTTAAATAATGAGTTCAATATAATCTATGATTATTAATTAATAATACTGAACATTTCATTAAAATTGGTTTGTTTCCTGAATTTTGGTGAATGTTCGAATGAAGAAAAGGATCAATATGTTAATGTATGTTAAGGATCGGTCATTCATCGTGCACGTATTTGATATCTTTTGGAAAGTATTTTATAAATCATTCTGTCCGTTTGTTCCTGTTTTAAACAAAGAAAACTTTTAAATAAGTAGGCGGGCTCTTCTGCTATCTCTTAAAATGCAAATTCTACTTTTTTAGGGCGGTTGCATTTTCGTGTTTTTATCTATTTAGTACTTCTGCAGTTTAGTAACCGTGCTATTTTTTAGATACGATTTTCAAGTCAAATTTAATTCTTATCGTATCTTTTGTTTATTAAATTGTTCTGTTAAAATACAGAATAGGTAAGAAAACCATTCCTAACGAATACAAAACAAATGCGGTGCGTTTCTACAAAACTTGGACCAAAGCCTGTTCAGAGAGTTTAGATCGCTTTATTGCAGATTAGTAAAACATCAATATTTCACTAAATATACGTCATAAAAAAATTAAAATTTTATCATCAAAAGATTACCTTATATTTAGTTCTTTCTCAAAATTTTATTCAAATTCATGCGATATTCACGAAGTTATGACATTTTATTTGTTATCAAGGAATTTATACTATCCATTGCTACATGGTAGTTCCCTTAAAATGTTGTTTTAGGGCAAAAAATACAATGTCTAATCACGAAAACTTTATTTTTCATTATATTTTTCTATCAAAGAATAATAAACAACAGGGCATCCTAGATGCTAAACCTCAAATTACTGAATTATGTATCGACATATTCACCATATTTTGAAATACCTTTAAACAACCTTTTGTCCACCGTGGAAGTCAATTGTTTGATCCGAAAAGGAGTTATGACTCTGGCGACATCAACTATTTTCCTCAACAAGGCATCCTTTGAAGTAAATTGCTCTCATCCTTCATAAACACCTCTTTTCAATATTGACCACAGATGTTCAATAGGGTTAAGGTTTGGAGAACACGGTGGCCAGGTCATGAGGGTTTCTATAACGAAACCGATTGATCCAAGAAAGGCCGCAGTCGCCCTAGCAGAATGGGATGGTTCATTGTCACGCATAAAAATCATCTGGAAGCGGCGTGACAATGGTAGGTCATCTAGTCATGACGACAAATGATTATCCAAAAAGGCCGTGTACGCATTGCTGGTAAGCTTTACACGTTCTGGCACTCGGAATGGTCGAACTTATCCCCAATTATTCCCGCTCAAAGCATGATGCCTCCATCTCCTTGTTGACGATAGACTAGACTCTGTAAGGGTTCGAGTTCTGTTCGGGTTCCACACTTTGGCCCCTCCACCTGGACCATCAAGAGTAGCACGGGCCTCATCCGTAAATAGGACATGTTGGAAATTCATTTTCATGTGCTATTCGTTTTTCCTGATGATGTTTGCTCAATGGAGGCCTTGGAAGAGGTTTGATGTTCCTTGCTATCCCATTCAACACATTGCATCAGGCTTGTTAGGGTTTGGGGGCGGTTCCATCTTTTTCAAAAGTGAAAAAACTGGTGCCGTTTGGGTTTCGGTTGACTTCTCAACTAATTTTCCGAATATCACCATTTGAAAGGTTGCTCCTGTTCCCTTATCCTTTCTGGATTTGGTGTTGGGGTTGTTCACGAATGAAGCCAACGTTCTTGGATTCTTTCCCAGCTCCGTGGATAAATCTTTGATGGGCAATATTTCTGCGAGTTCAAACAATCCTTTGCTTTTTTGATAATCTTCAATCGCCCGCCTTTTTCTTTTTCTTTTTTTCCATTTTGAGAGATCTGCAATAAAGCGATGGACAGTATAAATCCCTTAATAAATAAAACGTCATAAGTTCGTGAATATCGCGTGAATTTGAATAACATTTTGGAAAATGACTAACCTTAAAGCAGTCATTTAATGATACATTTTTAATTGTTTTGTGTCGTATATTTAGTGAAATATTGATATTTTACTAATCTGCAATAAAACAATTGAGACAGTTTCTATACGAGGTGCCTTCGGTAAGTTTTCGGATTGTTTTTGTATTGTAACTTGTATTGATAGTACACACATGAAACTCTAGCTCCTTCGAAGTAATCTCCTCCGACTGCAATGCACTTGTTGTGTCTTTTCAACTCCTTCTGGAAGGCCCCATTATAGTCTGTCAATGGTCCTCTTTCATCTTCTCAATTGTTTCATACCGACAGAGTCTAGGGTTAAGGAATAACCAAAAACCAGAGAGAGCAAAGTCTGGACTATAGAGCGGTTGAGGAACTGTCTTGATGCCCATCTTCGTCATGACATCGCCATCCTTTCTGATCTTCAAACTTCGCGCAAATCTTCCGCATCTTCAGTTTTCCGCGAATAATTGTATGTACAGTTCCCACACTGACATCAAACTGTGTACCTATTGTCTTTACACGCAGGCGACGATCCTTATCCATGAAATTCTTCTTTGGGGCCAATTAACTCTGGTGTTCTGGCTTCCTTACTTCTCACACACCTCTCACCGCTCACATACTCCCTGCTTTCCTTGAATCTCTTATGCCACTACAAAACTGATGCACCACATAGATTCCCAAAAGCAGTCTAAAGCTTCCATACGTTTCTGTGGCATATTTTCCAACTTTAAAACAGAATTTTATTGCATATATTAATCGTTCTTCTAAAGTATCAAGTCCGGATTGCATTTTTTGAAATTTGCCAGATGTGACAATCAGACTTTAGTAGAGTGTATTTCAATTCCCGCTGAAGCTGTTCATTTGAACCTGGAATCATAAAAATTGGTCCGATGATGTATAGCAATAAGATACTCAATTTTCAAGAGTATACAGTAATTTCCAATGCCTGTACAAAAACGTCTGGAAGTTTATTTAAGGCACATTGGATGTGTGTGTATAAACAATACATATAGATATGTGTATGTATGTATGTATGTATGTATGTATGTAACCCAGTACTACCTGCCTCATGGTCGGGTCACCGGCGACTAAACTGGTTCCCCCCACCAGACTTATTCGGTGAGGAGGGTGGCTAGTCTCCCTGAAGGATTAAAAACAAGACCTTCCAAAGGGCGAACGAACCCTTTTTCGGGGTCAATGGCCAACTAGCACCGTGTGTGTTTGTGTGTACGTATATGTGTGTTGGGGTAGAGAGGGCTCCCGTAAGCCATGGTGAAGGCAACCTTTCTAGGAGAAGCAAATTTCTGATTTAAAAACCCATAAAGTGGGAGACCAGTACCCGCATTAAGCTGGTCTGCAGTTTAATTTGTTGCTGGCTATCTTGCTCTTGCTTGTTGCTGGATCTCAACATTTTGAACTGAGAAAGAGACTTAGCTGTCGTACAAAGCTAAGACTCTGTAACATCATCTGTGTATAGATACTCCCTCAGACATTTGTCTATTAAAATGGACCTGTGTCGATGAAAGTCATTTTTGGGCTCATGGATTTTAAGTGTCTGAGGGAGTGGCATTCGTCTGACAAGACGTTGCAATCATCATGTAGGTATGTATGTATGTATGTATGTATCGTGGCCATTCACTGTCATCTTCAAGAAATCTTTAATGCTATTGTCAATACGAAAACAATTTATGGACCGAGACGAACTGAGTCATAAAAACGGCGATTTGATAATAACAATGATAATAAAAAATACTTTCATACAAAATGGTGTCAAGATATAAATTGATGTTCTTTTTGCAGGTGCGTCCATCGTGATATCGTGGTGAGTATCAGGTAATAGTGAGACGTTCGTTTTAACCATCCTTGTTTTTTTTTCTGTTATGAAACAAGACAGGTGCGAGTAGAGAGTAAGAAAAAGAAAAAGGGAAAGAAAGAAAGTAAGCTGGGCAGCAGATAAATACAGAAAGATAGAATAAAGTATATATTCCCTTCAATTTATTCTTACTGTGGTCGGAAATGTAACCAAAGGCAAGATAAGTTACTCTTCTGTGATTAAACGCCTTATATATTTTCACAAACCTGTTTTTATGAAGCCTTTATGATCACGTGAGTCAAAACGAAGGTGGGAAAAAAAGAAAGAACGCCATTCCTCTTTAAATACTTGTGATATTGTTCCCTATTATGCAAATGAGATGCTTCCTGTTTGAAATTATAACCCTGATTTGTCAGAGATTGGGTTAATTTAGGATTTTGATGCTGGAGTAGCAAGTTTTGTCAAGTGGAGTTCTGTTTTAAAGTTGAAATTTTTTGACAGAAGAGCGTCGAGAACAATGCAGCAAACTGGACCAAAAGGAATACAAGAACAGGCATGACCAAGTGGAAAGGTCAAAACAATAAACAACTGCATCTCGAACGCACAGACAAATGGTACAAGCATAAGCCGGCAACAGTACCTGAAAACGAGACTCACAAAATCCTATGGGATATGGACATACAAACAGATAACCCCCAATCAAGCAAGGAAGATGAATTTAGTAATAATAACCAAGAAACAAAAATCCGGTCAAATCGTAGACCTTGCTGTGCCAGCTGACCACAGGTTGAATATATAAAAAAAAAAAAAAAAGAAACGATACACAAAGCTAGCTGGCGAGCTAAAATGGATATGGATAATAAAGAAACCCAAGATAATACCTATAATAGTAGGAGCACTAGGAAGAATCCCGAAAACTTTTGAAAAAAGAATGGGAGAAATTGGAATCAGATGAATAGCTGGAAAGATATAACGAAAAACAAAAATGAAAACAGATAACCCCCAATCAAGCAAGGAAGATGAATTTAGTAATAATAACCAAGAAACAAAAATCCGGTCAAATCGTAGACCTTGCTGTGCCAGCTGACCACAGGTTGAATATATAAAAAAAAAAAAAAAAAAGAAACGATACACAAAGCTAGCTGGCGAGCTAAAATGGATATGGATAATAAAGAAACCCAAGATAATACCTATAATAGTAGGAGCACTAGGAAGAATCCCGAAAACTTTTGAAAAAAGAATGGGAGAAATTGGAATCAGATGAATAGCTGGAAAGATATAACGAAAAACAAAAATGAAAACAGCCATAATATTAAGGAAAACGCTTGAATGCGGAGACTAATACACATGAGCCACATGCGCGGGCCATACAAAATGTTGCAAAGGCAACACATAAAGAAACCAAGAATATTGAAGCTGCATATCTACAAGTTTGCTATCCCGTCATCCATCGCTCTATTGCTCCATCACCGCCCCCCCCCAAGGAGTGATGCCAAATAGTCGAGAAGGGTCAAGTAAGATGGAAAGACCAAGGAAAGAACACTGAAGCGACCTCCGCTTGACAAGTGCGAAGAGAACTGGGACCTTGTGGAGGCTTATTGCCACTCAAATCCTAGTGAAGACTAATGGCCGCTGCCAGCGAAAAATCAATGGTAAGCGGCTGATGCGATAACGCAAATTTATTAGCAAATGTTACCGAAAGAAATGAAGAGTACTGGAAAATCTGGGAGACTTGTTTTCAATCAGCTTCCAGGGAATACCACGGATAATTTTCAAGGAGAGATCTTTGATGACCTGTAGGAAAGCTAATAATAATAATGCTGATTTCGTTTATCAACGTTTCCCTGAAAAGAGATTATATTAATTTCCAGAGGATTTCCCTTATCCCGGCTTTAAATCAGGAGCTTCAAAGATCAAGGGTTTTCCTAAGGATGTTGGTGGTACCTACACTAGCAGAGGTCTAAATGCCGCCTAAAACATCGGGGATTCGTAAGTTTTTTTTTGTTTTTGTTTTTTTTGTTTTTTTTTCAATTGTCCTTCCGTACGACTTGATATTAGTCCTAGCATACCAACTACGACCGGGATTATTTGTGTTTTAACTCCGAGTATATGACTTATCCCCAAGGCCAATGGAGCATAATTGTTCCACTTCTCGTTCTCCTTCTCTCTCACATTCCTGTAGTAGTAGTAGTAGTAGTAGTAGTAGTAGTAGTAGTAGTAGTAGTAGTAATACAAAAATTCCACTGGATGAGTGCGAAATGTTCTGAGACCTTGGGGAGGCTTATTGCCACCCAAATTCAAGTGAAAACCAATGGTTGTTACGAACAATAAATCAATCGTAAAAGGCCGTTGCGATAACGTAAACTAATTTTCAACGGTTATTGAAAGAAGTAACGACTACTGACAATCTGAGGAAACTTTGACTCAAGGGAACACCACAGGCCTGTGTGAAAACTCTGACCAAATAATAATAATAATAATAATAATAATAATAATAATAATAATAATAATAATAATAATCAAAGGAATGACTGGAAAAATACAACGAACAGCAATATGAAAACCCCTTGAACATGGAGACTAACACACAGAAGCAACAAGCGCGGGCCAGACAAACTGCTGCAGAGGCAAAAGACGAAGCGCTACATGGAACCAAGAACACTGAAGCCGAATACCTATAAGTTTTTTAACCACAACCCCATTGCTCATTACCACATCACTGCCCCTCCCCTCAAAAAAAGAGTGAGACCAAATAGCCAAGTAGAGACAAGGAGGAAGAAAAGACCGATGAACTGACCAGATCTCCGCTGGATAAGTGTGAAGAGAACTGGGACCTCGGGAAGGCTTATTGCCACTCAAATCCCAGCTAAACCCAATAACCACTGCCAACGATAAATCAATGGTAAGCATCTGTTGCGATAATGCCAATTTATTTACAAACGTTATCGAAAGAGATGGAGATTACTGGAACTGTGAGAGGACTTGTCACTCAGCTTACAGGGAACACCACAGGCTATTTTCAAGGAGAGATATTGGATGACATGTGTGAAAGCTTCTTGTGAGCCAATAATAATAATAATAATAATAATAATAATAATAATAATAATAATAACAATAATAATAATGATAATAATAATAACAATAATAATAATGATAATGATAATGATGATAATAATGATAATAATGATAATAATAATAATAATGCGAATAATAATAATAATAATAATAATAATAATGATAATGATAATAATAATGATAATAATAATGATAATGATGATAATAATAATAATAATAATAATAATGATAATAATAATGCCAATAATAATAATAATAATAATGCCAATAATAATAATAATAATAATAATAATAATAATAATGCCAATAATAATAATAATAAGAAGAAGAAGAAGAAGAAGAAGAAGAATTGCATTTTGGCCATGACTGACAACCGTTTTTAATTTGTTTTCAGTAAAAACGACATAATGTGTTTTGATTTTGTCATACTTTCACTGAGCAACGCCGCTACACAGGTGCTGCTAATAATAATAATAATAATAATAATAATAATAATAATAATAATAATAATAATAATAATAATAATAATAAGACTATAAATCATATAATAAGTGAATGCAGCAAACTGGCCCAAAAGGAATACAAGAACATGCACAACAAAGTTCGAAGGGCAGTACACTGGGAATTATGCAAACAACTGCATCCTGAACGCACAGACAAATGGTACAAGCATAAGCCGGCAACAGTACTTGAAAACGAGAATCACAAAATCCTATGGGACATGGACATACAAACTGATAAACCCACCCAAGAAAGAAGACCGGATGTCGTAATAATAAACAAAAAAGAAAAATCCAATCAAATCGTTGACTTTGCTGTTTCAGCCGACTACAGGGTGAATATCAAAGAAAAGGAGAAACGGAACAAATACTCAGATCTAGCCAGAGAGCTGAAAGGGATGTGGAAAATGAAGAAAATCAAAATAATACCTATAATAGAAGGAGCACAAGGAACAATCCCAAAAAGTTTGAAAAAAGAATGAGAGGAATTGGAATTAAAGGAATGACTGGAAAATACAACGAACAACAATCATGAAAACAGCTGAAATATTAAGGAAATCCCTTGAATGTGAAAACTAACACACAGGACCCACAAGTGCGGGCCAGACAAACTGCTGCAAAGGCAAAACATGAAACACTACATGGATCCAAGAACACTGAAACCGCATATCTACAAGTTCTCTAACCCAACCCTACCCCCATGGCCACATCACTGCCCCCCAAAGCTAGACCAAATAACCAAGTAGAGACAAGGAGGAAGGAAAGACCGATGAACTGACCAGACCTCAGTCGAATAAGTTCAAAGAGAGCTGGGACCTTGTGTAGGCTTATTGCCACTCAAATCCCACTGCCAACGAGAAATCAATGGCAAGCAGCTCTTGCGATAATGCAAATTTATTTGAAAATGTTATCGAAAGAGGTGGAGAGTACTTGAAACCTGGGGAGACTTGTTGTCACTCACTCAGCTTCCAGGGAACACTACAGGCTATTTTCAGGGAAAGATCTCTGAAGACCTGTGTGAAAGCTCATTGTGAGCTAATAATAATAATAATAATAATAATAATAATAATAATAATAATAATAATAATAATAAACCCCATTTAACGATTTATTTGATAAATAATTAATATATACGATGGTACTTTTGTTTTTAATATCATTATCAAATTTAAAATTGGACCAATAATGAAACTTTTAAAAATATCCTTATTTACAATTAGCAAGAAATTCTCTTTAATTGCATGTATCCAAACGTAATGGCTGATGAAAACACGCTGCCTTCAGAGCGTCAAAAATAACACATTCTGACACTTATTCAGTACTTTGTTTATTTGTTTTGAATTTGGAAACATTTTGGACGCTCCGAACACAGTGTTTTCGTCAGCCATCTTGATTACTTGTTTACGTAAGCAACTCGACGCTAGTTCTTTTTCGAACCGAATAAAAGCTTTGGAATCCGTTAAAACACAGAAGACATACTTAGGTAGGTAGAAGAGTAACTTATCTTGCTTTTGGTAACATTTATTTGTTATATATTTAAATATTTGACCCTTTTTTTTTCGTCTGTTGGCTTCTCTTCTAAATCCTCGAAAATAGTTATCTTTCTTCTTTTGGTTTTATCATTAGACGTTATCTACTTTCAGTTATTGCTTGGGAACCGTGACCAAATTCAATAACGTCAGCCGGTTATATGACTTTAGTTCGTTGGCCTTTTTAATATATTACGTAGGCTACTATTCGATATTCATACGTATTTTTTAAACACTATAACTTGACAAACACTTATAAGTTTAGCAGATATAACCGCTAAATGGGAGCTGGTATGAATTTTAACATAGCCGCACTAAATACAATTTTAAGTAACATGAATTGGGGAAATAAACGAATCCCCACGAAAGAATTAGAAATAGAGATAATGTACGATTAAATTATGGAAAACATAGAGGCGTCAGTCGGTGTGCACATGACGTCACGGGATTGCGGTTAACAAAGAAACGGAGGTTTTAGCAGATTCCGCTCAAGCAGGATTAAAGACCAAGGAGAGAAAGAACTAACAAGGTAAATTGCAAAGATATTGGGATCTTGTGAGATTTATTACCAGTGAAATTGCACTGAAGCCAAGTAGCCAATGCCAGCGAAAAAAAAAAAACAATGGTAAGCGGTTTTTGCGGTAACACAAATCAATTTGCAAAGGTTATCAAAAGACGTTGAAAGTGCTTGAAATCTTAGGAGACCTGTTATCACCTAAACCTCAGGGAACGTCATAAGTTGTTTTTAGTGAGAACCGAAAAGATTATGAAACTCAAAGCAAATCAATGTGATACCAATAAATCTAGGAACATTAGAACAGTCCTTAATGATTTGAAAGAAAGATTAGGAGAAATCGAAATCGACGGAAATACTGAGATTATGTAAGGAAAGGTAAAGCTGAAATCTAAAGGAAACACGAGTGGAAAAATTAATGCATATGAACGAATACTAACCGGTCAAATAAACACCGCAATAGAAATGAAACAAAAATATACAACCAAGAAAACCGGAACCGCAAAATAGTAAATTGACTACCTCCCTATTACCCAAGCAAATAAACAAAGTTGGAGAGACAGCGTCAGCTGTCACCACACCAAATAGTCGAGGGGTTGAGGAGGATGACAAGATCGATGTGGGAAAGCACTAACCAGACCTCTACTGGATGTATGAAAAGAGGAAAGGATTATTGCCACTTTAATACCAGTGAAGATCAATGGTCATTGCCATAGAGAATTCAATGGCAAACGACTGTTGCGATAACGCAAATTCATTTACAATGGTTATCAAAAGAAGTAGAATGTGCTGGAAATCTGGGGAGACTTTGTGTAACCTAAACTTCGTGACACACCACAAGTTGTTCTCAGTGTACAATCTCTTATGAAGACCTGTGTGAGAACGCCCAATGAGTACAAATAATAATAATAATAATAATAATAATAATAATAATAATAATAATAATAATAATAACCAAATCTTAGAAGACTTTATTTTGTCAAAATGAAAAATCAGTCAAGCAGAAATAAATAAGATAAGAACCACGCAAAGAAAAACTGGTAGCGAAGGTGTGGGCCACCGGGCTCGTCGAGTCTTTTTATTTCATTTATTTGCACAACTATTTATATATTTTGTTCTGCTGTCACAGCTGAGCTTTCTCCGACTCACTGGCCTCCACGGTTATTCAGTGAGTGCGTTCAAGTAAAAAGGAAAATGATGAGCGCAATGGGCTAATAGTGGCTGGGATTTTCTTTTTATTCCTAGCGATAGATGTCGATATTCCAGTGGCGGTACAAACTTACGCATTGTATCTATCTAGCCTTCTTCCTCTTCTTCTTCTTTCTCTCTCTCTCTCTCTCTTTCTCTCTCTCTCTCACTCTCTCTCTCTCTCTCTCTCTATATATATATATATATATATATATATATACTCTTACACACACCCACACATACATACTAACAGGACCCTTGTACCAACGTTACCACATTAAAGTATGACAAAGTCAAAACAGATTCGGGGACCGCAGCGCAACCTCTAAAACAAATAAAACTACGTTTATCAGCCTAGTAAAATAGCGTGCACTGGCGGTCGTGGCAAAAGCAAAATCATCTAGCTACCACTGTCGGACATTGTCAAGCTGTGGTAGTTAGTAGCGGAAGTTAATAGCTGTCACTGTCATCAACGGTGTTTACTGGCGTTTAGTGTTGGTTAAGGGGCGATTACTTGCGACAGACACTGCTGAGCATGATCAGCGTCGGCCTCCGTTAGAATGCTTTGAACTGAAAGCGTCTGTCTTCAACTGTTCGGCATTGTCGGGCAATGGCATCCACTGGATAAGTGATTCAAACACTGGTGGTTATTGGTACTAGTACTGTTTTGAGGCTGTTACTTGCGTTTACTGATAAACATTGTCTGCATTTTTAACTGCCATTGTCGGTTCCCGGCGGTCACTCTCGGTTATGACCAGTATTGACCTCAGTTGAACTTCTCTGAAATAAAATTGTCTGATTTTATTGGAGGAGTTTATAGATATTACTTGGGTTTGGAAATAGTCGGTCAATGTCAATTAATATCGATCATGACCAGTGCATTGAACTAGTATGTAAAGAAATGGTCTGTCTTTAATATCCGTGCACTGTCATCTATTGTATAGTCTTCTTATCCAGTGACGGGCACTGTTCGATCACTAACGGTTATGACGGTAACTAACATTGATTTTTCAGGTGGTTACAACTTCTGGAGAGAAGCGAGAACTGTCGAGAAGTAGCTGGTTAATCGTCACTCTCCAATTGTCATGCACTGTCATCGAGTGGCGAGCACCATTTCTCTTTAGTTGGTTTCTGTCACTCTATAGCATGGCTGGTGCTGTCAATCACTGCCTGACTTGCACTGACTGGTGCTGTTGGGCATTGGCGGTCACTGGCCGCCTTAACAACTGGCACTCATCGACAGTAACTTTCGCTCAAAGGCGGAAATGACCAATGCAGTGTATAAAAAGGAAAGAAAGAAAAAATTTAGAAAAAGATTGAATACTCGGTTGGGCGAGTAATCTTTATAGATTGAGGAAGAATAAAATAAATTAGGAAACATGAGTAAAAAATGGCGAATGGAAAAGAAAAAGCGCGAATAATAATAATTGGTTCTTCTTCATAATAATATTGACACCCAACAATCGAAAAATTGAGTTTATCTTAAAAGGCAATGATATCTACGTATTTTATATGTCAATTTGAACTAAAATCAGTATTAGCTACATAATTGTCATGTCGCAAATAGTTAAGAATTACTGCAAAAAAAAAAAAGAAAATCACGTATATTCATAATTCGCGAAACCAAAAAGCCAGCTATATTCTTTGGGGCATTGAACGAAAACGTAAGAGAAATTTGGTTGTCAAATTAATATATATATATATATATATATATATATATATATATATATATATATATATATATATATATTTAAATTCAAATGTATCAGGAAAAAGGGGTCGAAAAGACCAAATGGATAATGTTCTGTATAAAGTAAAACAGCTATATAAATATGTAAACTTTGTGCTATATTGAAGTTGATTCCCAAAGACTTTGTGGTGTTTCCTATGGAATTGAAATCATAGGTTTTTATGTTTTTGGAGGAAGTTCCTTTTTCATATAACTGCACTTATTGCAGCGCGCTGAAATAATAACGTTATCGTTTAGAAAGATATATCTAACGTGGGAAGAGTAGGTACAGCCATTCTTAACATTGGGAAATGCGTGTTTTTGTAACTAATCTGTACTTTCATCTTAAAATAAAATATATAGTAAAACTTAAATTTAACTTGAGAATACTATTGAAAATATAGCGCGGTCTAATACGTACATAAGCACCTATTTTTTCTTCTTTTTTTTTAGATAAAAACACTTGTTTTAGATAAAAACACTTGCGTAAGGAAATATAAAAATTCGTTCTTCACATGCAATCTTGTTAAAAGCGATTACCGTCTCACCCATATATGATATGAAATGAAAATTATAGTTTTGGATTTTTGTTTTAATTTTTTTGGAGGAAATTAAACATTGCTATATCTGAAATATTAACATTATTATTTAGTAAGCCATTCTTAACATAAGAGAAGGTGATTTTCAAAAAATATGTACTTTCACCTAACAAAACAAAAATATTGAAAAACTTGAATTAAACTTGAGAAATACTATTGACGAAATAACGTGGTCTAATAAACACATACTTTCACTAAGGAAGATAAAAAAAAAAGATTGTAAGGTTTTAATATTGTTTAAATAGAGTAACCTCAGCTACTCCTATATAGGATTTGTCTATTTATTAAAAGGTCATGTGTTGGGGAAAGGCATATATTTCAAAATTTAGAGCGGGAAAGTACTATTTTATATGAAACCCAATTTTTTAAGAAAAGGCAAATACATTGTATCAAGGAAGAACTGCTACTGAAGAAGGCCAAATTCTCGAACTGGCAACTGTGATGTGAAAACCTATTTTCATTAATAATTAATTGTTTCCTTGAACGTTGGTCTTAATTTGTGGAGATGTAATGAATTTCGATCCAACGATTAAGTAAATATCATTTGGTTCAATTTAAATTCAGCCTTTGGTGTTTGAGTTTCTGCTATGATATTACAGCAGAAGTGAATATGTTGTTTATTTAGCAAGACGTAGCCTTCATAAATAATAAATAGTAGTAATAGGTAAACATATCTAAGCATATACAGGTAAAATGAATGACAGACGCTCGCACACACAGACACACAGAATGTGTCGCGATGTCTCATTGTTTGTTTCTCTCGCTGTACCGCTAATTACTAATAGAAGCGGGCGGCCATATTGAATGTATCGAAGTAATATGTACTCATCGCTAAACGCAGAACATGGAATGACGGAATATGTTTGTTCAGCCAATCAAATTGTGGGTTTTAGCAGATGTGATGATACGCTTAAATATGACATTTTAATCTATGCAGATTACATATGTATTATTATAGATACAATTCTCTATTAATTGTTATATTGTAACTAATACATGGTAGTGATATCAAAAGTTAAAAAATATGGCTTGGGGGCCATCAACCAGAATCCAAACCGAAACATACAACTCTCCGATCTCATTTCTTAGTTTCTTAGCCATGTCTATACGCATATTGATAGTTCAACAGTTACGTTGATTACCATATGAATGTAGATATGTGCACAGAAACAGGTTTTAGTCGACTACTCCTGAAAAGGTAAACTGTCTCGTTTTCAATTTTTGTCGGCTAAAAACCAAATTGAAAGTATGGTATAGGTCCAAATATCCTACATCTCAAATTCGAACTTTGTAAACCAAATATACAGAGAGGAGTTTGGCAGTGACCGTTCCAACATACACCAACATGGTTATATATATATATATATATATATATATATATATATATATATATATATATATATATATATATATACAGAGAGAGAGAGAGAGAGAGAGAGAGAGGGGGGAGGGAGATGCGTAGATAAACAGATAGATAAATAGATAGATATTTCCGTAAGCTAGAACGTTTTCATCTTAAATTTTACTCAATTATTAGAAAATATAGAAACTCTGCATACATAAAACTCAGAATAATAGTGATATAAAATCAATCATTTTATAAGAAACCATAAAAATGAATAAGTAATTAACGCTCGTTTTTCCAAGGAATATGTTAATTAGTTAATCCTCATGACTGAGTATATTAAGAAGTCCGTTTCAATAAATTGTTATTAGGAAAAAGGCTTTTGATATTAATGTCAGAGTGAGAAAAGAATTAACTTTATAGATATATAGATATACAACAAATTTGCTAGATTCCAAAGTCCAATATTTTGTTCATCAACTTAAATGGAATCAAAGACAAAATGACTGTCCTCAGTAAGTGACAATTACTAAAATTTCACCCCCAAATGGAGATACACTATTATGCATTTTTCTCTTTAAGAATATAATGTTGTTTTTTTTTAATACATATACTAGCGCGGGGTACCCGGCGTTGCCCGGGTGTTTAGAGGTGTGTGTGTGCTCGGGCATGAGGGGTAATCAAAACATAAGACTAAGCGAAGTAAATATTTTTAAGTATTAAATAGTAAATTATTAAATATATTTTTATAAAATAAATGTTAAAACTTTTTAAAAAATCGAAAAAAAAACACAAAAAAAACTAACGTAAGGCAAACGAACGACGTTAAATGTAAAAATCGGAAAAACAAAAACAAAAAAGAAAACGCGAATGTGATGGAAAAGAAAACAGAAAAACGAAAGTTAAAACTTCTTTAAAAAAGCTGAAAAATAAAAACCAAAAAAAAAACACGTGAAAAATGGCTTAAATAACCCTGTTTCAATATGAAACCTTTAAAAATCGAAAAAAAAAGACATCTCACACCACGATTCGAACCCAAAACCTTTAGATAATGAGGCCACGCTCTAATGAACTGAGCTAAGTCGACGTTGACAAAATTACGTCGGTTTTTTTAATATTTAAACTAAATCATGTTCCGACGTCATTTGCGCATGCGTAGAAGCGAACTTGTCATGAGAGGACGGTTTTTGCTGACCCCTCCCTGTAGAAAACTGATAATTTTAGGGTGAAGGCATTAATGCTGTTTGCCAATTTTCGATATTGTCGGGCGAAGGATCGAACTTTAAAATGATACCTATCTCGTGAAAATCCGTGACCCGTGTCGAAAGTTTTTGCGTGACATACAAACACACATACAAACATACATACATACACACATTTTCGCTTTTATAGATATTGATTTACTGTTTTTGTTTGTTTTTGCTTTTTCATGACTCCACGGAGAAAGTATCTCATATTGGCATAAAAATAACGATCCTTCCCCATGAATAAAACAGATGTGTAAATGTACCGAAGTTTTTCTTTTTATAAAAATGATGGAAAAAATAAATAAAAATTTTAACTTTGTAATTTTACAAAATATTTACTTATTGAATGAATCTCTGTTATTATATGATATTATACAGGAAACATGAGTTGAAACAATTACATTGAAAGCATTGTCAGGACCGCTGCGAAGAAGGTAGACTCTCTCTACCGTGCTAGAAAACTACTAACACCCTAAAGTATCCTGTACCTCTACAGGGCCATCATTCGCCCATGTATGGAGTATTACTATCATATTTGGGCTGGTGCATCTGCTACTAGTCTCTCGCTCCTAGACAAGGTTCAAAAGAAAGTCGCCAACCTGATAGCTCTTGAACTATCATCTAAGCTTCAATCTCTGTCCCATCGACAAAATGTTGCGTCCCTCCGCCCGTTCTACAAGTGTTTTAATGGCAAATGCTCTGACGAACTACAAGCACTTGTGCCCCCACGACGTAAACACCCTCGACAAACCCGACAGGCAGCTAAATTCCATCCCCACACAGTAGAGACCCTTAGATGTAAAAGAGCTTTCTACTCCAGTAGTTTCTTCCCAAGAAACGCTAGACTTTGGAATTCCCTTCCGGGTCCCTGCTTCCCCGACTGCACTGGCATGCAGATGTTCAAGTGCAATGTGAACCGACATCTTGCTGCCCAACTTCCTACACAGTACCCCTATTGCTTATTTCCCCGATAGTAGCCCCCTACAACAGAGTGACAATGTGCCTTGTTTGGGGTGAAAATGTAATAAAAAATAAAATAAAATAAAATGATATTATATTATATTATATTAATATCTTAATCATTGAGGTTCGGATTTCAAAATATAAATATACGAGAAACGCGTACATTTTTACGCACCTATATATGTTTGTGTGTGTGTGTGTGTGTGTGTGTGTGTGTGTGTGTGTGTGTGTGTGCGTGTGCGTGTCTTGCTGACATTCAATCCATGCACATGCTTATCTGCACTCGACAACCTGTTACACAGATATTTCACCCTCTTCTGCTTTTTTCCTAGCTCCCACATTTCATTTCTCTGCGCAGCTGCAAAGACGGACAGACACACAAGCACACAGATGCATACATGAAATAAAAGAAAATAGCGCTTGCCCCCCCTCTCTCTCTCTCTCTCTCTTGCTCTCTCTCTCTTATTTTCTCTCTTTCTCTTTCGCTTTTTATACGCACATACACTCACTACTCCCCGAACACATATACTCGCACACACACGTACGTTCACGCACACGTGCACGCGCGTTCGCACCCATGCGCACGTGTTCGCACTTATACGCACATGTGCTCACACAAACACACACACGTGTTCGTACACAAGCACACGCTCCCACTTGCTAATGCATACATGTTCACATACGCCTGTCTAAAATAGCGGACGAATGTCTGGCATTCGATAGGATGCACCTTCACCAGCAAACCCAAAATAACAAAATTGGGGGGGAAAAGAGACAATGTGCATTATTTCTGTCACACACACACACACACACACACACACACCGTAGTACTTATGCAAATATGGACCGTGCTGAAATAATGATGTTATTATTTAGAAACTCATTTTTACATTTGGAGCAGGTCTCTTTTTTTTTTTTTTTTTAACTATTCTGTATTTTCACTCATTTAATAACCAAGAGAATTTAAATTGAAAATCATTTCTAAAAGAATAGCAAGCTTACATATGATCTATTTTTCTCTATCTAGATACATCACACACACAAACACAGACACACACAGATACACATACACACTGACACACACACAGACGCACACACAGGCATACGGACCTAAATGCAAACAGACACACATACAAACGCACACAGATACATACACAGACATATACACACATGATAATACAGGCTCATACTAAATTTCTCGTCCTCACACAAATAATTTTCACAAGTTTTCTGTAATTTCCCTATTTGGAGTTTAATACCAAAACCTTATTGTAGACAAAAGACGAATTTCCATGTTACTCGCAGCTGTGGTTTTTGAGTGTTAAACTATTACTAATGGAATTAATGTTTAAATGAACGTAGTAGATATGACTGCACCAGTATTCACGTTGCGAACTGCAAAGTCTGGATCAGTAACCGTACCGACGCAACTTGCTTCGCAGCTGTAAGACAAGTTCGACTTGTAAACAAATGATGCCGATGGTTGAAATGAAAAACAAGATTGGCAATTCCCAGAGACCGATGTCAAATAAAAAATTTCAAATTTAAATTTCATAATTTTATCAAAGATTAATAATTATCATTTAATTTATGTTGGAATGCATATCTAATACATAAAGTAAATTCAGCCAGATCCATGTCGTTGTGAATGAAGTTCTTGGCTACAATTTAGTTGTAAAATTACACTAGGCACCGCCAAAACGGGGGAGGGGGGGCAGGTCAGTACTTTTTGACGGACCGTCTTTTTAAAAATCTACCAAAAATCAGGTAATTATCCGATCAATACGAAATTTTCAGCGATTATTAGGAGAAGAATGAACTTTATAACAGTGTACTTATTTTTCATAAACGATATTTATATATATATATTTTTTTTGCTTACAACCCCCCCTTGTTTTGAAGTGGGAACAAATATGCTTAAAATAATCATCTGAAACTGAAATCAACATATTGTGTTGTTGTAAGGGACAGAATTATAGATTCAAAAACAAAACAAAAAAAAATTGTTTGCATACCTTATTTTTACGTCTGAATATCAGAACTTCGATTGTGTTTAATTATCCCGCTTTTGAGTTTTGAAGTGTGAAATTCGGTGAATATGTTAAGTAAAATAATTAATTTAAGTTAAGCAAAACAAAAAAAAAATTTTAATATTTATACGAAAAAAGCTATTTTAAAATTTTTGATAAATAAATTAACAATTTTTTTTTAGCGAGCCGAATAATGCATGACCATTATTAAACAGGGCATGCTTTGAATAATCGATACCAAAAAAAAAATTCGATAAATATTGTGCCCTTTGTGTTAAAAATAGCATCATTTTTTTCGATCCCGTTTGAAAACGTTTGCCGCCTTTCGACTACGGTGGACCAAACGCGCTGAAATAATTTTTTTTTATTCTGCTTTAAATTGCCCCCCCCCATTTTGGGGAGCCTGGCCCCCACACACATACACATTAAAAACCAAACGTATACAAATGGTCACCCATCTGGTACTGGCCAGCCTCAGCTTAATAATACATTGAAATTTTCGTCACTGAAAAATAAGTTTTTTTTGGCCTGTTTGGTCTTCCATAGTTTTCTTATCATCAAACGAAAACGTAAACAGAGTCGATCTGAACTCTACGTCAACGCGAAATATCTGGTTACCTATATGAATAAGTGGAATTATTTGAAATTCAGGTACTTATATTATAATATTTTTGCATATTCTCTTAGAAAATCATCCTAAATCTTAGTTAGACAATAAATAAATTAATTAATTATTTCAAAAACCCTTTTTTTTTTAATATTTAAGTACGTTTTTTGTGCAAGACAAAAAATGTCAATTGTTAACTTTTTGGGAAAATTTAACATTTAAAATTTAATTAAAAATAGTAGAAAAAGTTTTACATTATTCTGTTTTGTATATGATAAAATTCAGGGTTTTATCTTTCTGGAAAAAAAAAGTTACTCAGAAATAATGGATTTTAATAAATGTAATTTAGTTTTAAAAAACAACAACTTGATTTTGCGGCCATTTTTGGCGGTGCCTAAATTACACCATTCTGGAGATGGAATATTTAATTCTCAGCGAGGACAAAACCCATAGGAAAATTGCGAATTACTGACGGAACGACACCATGCTGCCTCCGTGGATTAAATAAAGGGTTCCGTTCGAATTTCCCTGAAAATGACCAAGTTCGACAAAAAGATTCCCGAGTTCGACAGCAAGGTTCTGGAATTCGACAGAAAGATTCCTGTGCTCGACAAAATAAAGCGGAAGAAAGTTTAGAGTTTAATCGATCGAAACGTTGTGAAAATGACACTCAAGATGCAAGCAGTAATCCGAAGACCGGAAACATTAACAAAGTTAATCTCTTTCTCGCTGTTTGTTATTGATAGCTTTCACTCCAAGTAATCAATATTTGATTCTGGTACGCCAGATGTGTACATGGATGTTGCAATATTTGGAT
>NC_136493.1:94891622-94914122 GCF_053919585.1 Euprymna scolopes
GTTTACCATCGATTTCTCGCTAGCATCGGCCATTGGTCACCACTGAAATTTGAGTGGCAATAAGCCTCCCCAAGGTCCCAGGTCTCTTCGCACTTGTCCATCGAAGGTCTGGTCAGTGCTCTTCCTCGGTCTTTCCATCCTCTTTGACTCTTCTCGGCTATTTGATATCATTTGGAGGGGATTGGGTAATGGGAGGAGATGGGATAGAGAACTAAGAGATATGCATCTTAAATGTTCTTTGTTCCGTGTAACGCTTCTTCATGTTTTGTGTCTGCAGCAGTTCGTCTGGTCCGGACATGTGGCTCATGTGTATTAGTCCCCGCATTCAAGGGTTTTCTTAATATTTCAGCTGTTTTCATTATTGTTATTCGTTGTATCTTTCCAGTCATTCCTCTGATTCCAATTCTTTCCATTCTTTTTTCAAAGTTTTTCGGAGTTGTTCCTAGTGCTCCTACTATTATAGGTATGATCTTGATGGGTTTTTTTTTTCATCCATATCCCTTTCAGTTCTCTGGCTTGCCGTTTCTCCTTTTATTATTATTATTATTATTATTATTTTTATTATTATTATTATTATTATTATTATTATTATTATTATTATTATTATTATTATTATTATAATACCGAACAACTTTGGAAAGGAATGCGATAGATTAGAATCAGAAGAATGGCTGAGAAAATACAACGGATAGCAGTAATGAAAACGGCTGAAATATTAAGGAAACCCCTTGAATGCAGAGGCAAACACAGATAAGCTACAGGCACAAGCCGAACATACAGAGACTGTTACATATGTAAAACACAAAGGGACATCACATGAAATCATGGAAACTGATACCGTATGATTGTAACTTCACCCACCTCCATATGTGTGTTACGATAAACTGGCACCATACCACGTACGTGAGGATTGTCAAAGATGAATGCAAACACCGAGGAATGAAAACTAGCCAGACCGCTGACTGAGTGCAAAGAGGAATGGGACCTTGAGAAGGCTTATTTCCGCACAAATTCGAGTAAAGATCAATGATTGCTGCCAATGAGAAATCAATGGTAAGCAGTTGTTGCAATAACACAAATTCATTTGCAAAGGTTATCGAAAAAGATGGAATTTAATTTGCGAAGACTAGTTGTCACTCAGACTCCAGAAAACTCACAAGTTGTTCTCAAAGACAAATTTTTTATTATGGCTTGTGTGATTACTCCTTGTCAGTAAATAATAATACGAAATTTAAAGTGAAAAATGGATGGACAAAACCTGGACAAAAATTCAGACTGGAGATAGATAAACAAATGTAAAGAAGAAACTAACGCAATAAAAACGATAAAATCAGAAATGTGGAAATCTCACGTACAGAGAAACAAGAAACACGAGGAATTAAAACAAAAAAAATAACGGCAAGAGAAGGAAGACAAGAGGACACAGATATAAAGCGCGACAGTCCAAGCTAAACAGGACTTTTAAAAATAATGAAAGACAATTTCATCGAAATGTAAAGGGAGCAAGTACGAAAACAAAACTCTACTGCGAGGTAAGTTATGGGAAGAGAAAAAGAACACAATAGAAATGCCAAATGGCTGAAAGACATTAAAGACAACCCTAGCTAAAATTTCAAACTGTAGAGCTTCAAGCTACGACGGAATACACGCAGACTGGTTCATAAGCTTCACAACACTACACGAAAACCTTAAAAGATTTATTGGGGTAGCACACATGCCAGAATAGATGACTAAAGGTAGAACCACACTGATACAAAAGACAAAATAGTGAACCGTCCCCAACAACTACAGGCCTAAAACTAGCTTACCAATCATTCTGAAACGCTAAAAGTAT
Source organism: Euprymna scolopes (assembly GCF_053919585.1). Lineage (NCBI taxonomy): Eukaryota > Metazoa > Mollusca > Cephalopoda > Sepiida > Sepiolidae > Euprymna > Euprymna scolopes. The sequence goes on from NC_136493.1 coordinate 94,893,457, forward strand.
AATTGAGAGAACAAATTTACCCCTTCCTTAATAGTCCTGGAATACTTCCCGAATAACAGAAAGTATATCAGAAAGGAAAAGGAGGAACACATGGCCAAAAGATCCTGAAGGATGTAAAAAGTAGAAAAATGAACATGGCCATGGAATGGATTGCCTTCAAGAACGCGCCCGGCAGGATCCTTCAATACTACTGTTCATTATAACCCTGATGCCTGTAAACTATATACTAAGCAAATGCCAAGCAGGATACAAGTTTACTAATAAAGATAGAAAGAATAAATCACCTAATGTATATGGACGACCTGAGATTTTTCGCCAGAAACAAGATGTTAATAAACGCAGAAATAAGTGATGTTAATAAACGCAACCAAATTCTTCAGTCAGGATATTCAAATGAAATTTTGAATTGAAAAGCGCGCACTGCTAAGTATAAGAAGGGGACAACTGGAAGTAGACATCATCAAATCAACAGAAATGAAGGAGAAAATTATTAACGAATATCTAAGAAATTCAAGAAAACTTCTAGAAACTAACCTAATAAAAGGTATAAATATATGGGCAGTATCACTAGAAAGATGCTCTGGATAGTTCATAGCAAAACCGAAAGGAATCACGAAAGTTATAACTATACACAATGCACTACAAAAAAGGATGTGGTATTTTTAGCTCCTTACATCAAATGGCTTCAGGCTTTGTCTGGAGGTGAAACGACGATTGTATTAGTTATGTTGGTTGTAATTTGGTGGAAGAACTTGGTTGCCTTTGTCTTAAAAATGTCAATGTTGCAGTAAGTTGAGAAGCAGCAATGCAGTACTGTATTTCATAAACAGACATCATTAGAAAAAAACCATGCTCATGGAATTTTATTAATTTTTTTTTTACACAGGCGTTACCACATTATCAAGGCCAAGAGGCTACTCAAGGATAAGGGTTAAAAGAATGTACAGTAGAAATTGGGCAATATAGTAATCATTAGTAATGAAAATTCGGTAAATTTGATAACTTATATGGAACGGCTCATCAAGAACTTATTTACGTTAGACTTGAACACAACCATATTGTAGTCAGCCGGAAAGCAGGAAAACGGAAGACAATTCCACAGGCGTGCAGTTCTAAGAAAGAAGCTTTGTTCATGGAATCTACGTTTAGGTTTAGACACAGATAAAGAGTGGGAGAATTATTGATAGTGTTTTCAGCTAGACAAGTGTTTCTTGTGAATGTTTGGCGAGGGGGACCATAGACTGAAGCTGAGTCGAAGACTTTCCATGAAAATAACGATACATCAGAGACAAACTCGCAACATCTCTTCTGTGAGATAAAGGTTGCAGAGAAGAGAAAAAGACATCTCCTACGAGGCTACAAAATCTATTTTGAACTCTATCAAGGCAGGATAAGTCCTTTCTAGCAGCTCCTGCCCAGATGTGGCAACAGTATTCCATCCTTGGACATACCTGGCTCTTATATAGATAGAGAATTGCATCAGCAGTGAGATATCTACCGTATCGATAGAAAGATCCCACCATTTTTCCAGCGGCCTTGGCAACAGATTTGATGTACGTGTTCCATTTAAGATCAGAAGTAATGGTCAAGCTTCAGCTATTACACAAAATATGTAATGAAAACTGTTTTTTAAATAAATTTTGCAATAATTTAATTTTAGGCCGATGTGAGTCCAATCTACCTGTTCTTTGTCGTCGTCGTCGTCGGGGACAACTTTCATTCGTGTCAGAGTATTGGATTCTGTCACGAGTACTATCTTCGCAGTTGGTGTTTATGTTTGAAATGACTTGCGATGCCCAGTCAGTTGTGTAACAGCTCGGACAGCGGTCACAGGGAGGGGGAGTAGTGGAGGACGAAGTCGCTTACAGCGGTCTCTTTTCGATTCCTCGGCTTGTTTCTTCATTTCTTTCGTTTTTTTTTTTTCGAAGTCCGCAATGTCATCGCGCATTGATCTCCTCCACTTCGTGCGGTCTCCGGCGGTTTCTCTCTATGAGGATAGAACTAACGTTGGTAAGTGTCAGAGTGCGCTTTAGTTGGTCTTTTTAGCCCATTTAAGATGTTCCTTGTAGTCTTGTTCCGATGGCCAGCTCGCCGTATAGGATTTTCTTGGGGAGCCAGTAAAATTGGTGAATTAAAGCATAATCGTCAACATAAAACGAGGTCATATATGCAGATGAGCACACGGCATTAGCTTCCGTTTGTATGATGACTCCATTGTTCTTTTTTTTCTAACAATTGTTTCAGCTCATGTGTAAATTTTAAGCGTGTTCTTAAGATTATATGTGTAATATCAAATTGATTTTAATTTAAAATGGCATTTCACTCACTAATACTACAAAAAAGACAATATAAAACAATACTTTACATCTGTACACAGATTTTCATCACATTAGTTTAAGGCCACTAAACCTATCTTATAAACTTTTGGAACTTTCTTTTGGTGTACAATGAAGTTAGTGCGTAAAAAAAATATTTTAAGTTATTCATGATAATATGTTTGGCTAATAACAATATGTATACAATTAAATTGCAATGGTTTAAAATACCTTCTGTTCAAACCAGCAAAAACTTTTGCACTAACTTGATAACAAGATTTTCCCAAGTAAAGACATTGGTCAGTTGATTGTTTAGAGAAAAATATTCGAAATGCAATCATATTTAGCCTATTTGTAATAGGATGTTTTAATGCTGTAGTTTTTTTTGTTTTTTATTGTTTCATATTTCAAGAAATATTTAATGTATAAGAAAAAAAATAAACAAAATAATAATGTAATGTGTATTTTTAAAGTAACTTGTACACGAGAAACACAGAGACAGGCACAGAAGATTTGGAATAATTTTATTCATATAAAAATAACTAAAACACATTTGTCCGACTGGGATTTTTACATGTGAACGATTTGGAAGCCTTCAAAATATCTACTCATACCTGAGAATACGTGCTTGTGTGGGTATTTCAAATTGTTACAGGCATTTCAAATTGTTACAGGCATTTCAAATTGTTACAGGCATTTCAAATTGTTACAGGCATTAGAAATTGTCATACAGGCATTTAAAATTGTTGCGGCCATTTCAAATTGTTACAGGCATTTAAAATTGTCATACAGGCATTTCAAATTGTTACAGGCATTTCAAATTGTCATACAGGCATTTTAAATTGTCATACAGGCATTTTAAATTGTCATACAGGCATTTCAAATTGTCATACAGGCATTTTAAATTGTCATACAGGCATTTTAAATTGTCATACAGGCATTTCAAATTGTCATACAGGCATTTTAAATTGTCATACAGGCATTTTAAATTGTCATACAGGCATTTCAAATTGTCATACAGGCATTTAAAATTGTCGTACATGCATTTCAGATTATCGTACAGGCATTTAAAATTGTTGTATAGGCATTTAAAATTGCCGTATAGGCGTTTAAAATTGCCGTATAGGCATTTAAAATGGTACAGGCATTTCGTACAGGCATTTCAAATTGTATAGGCATTTAAAATTGTCGTACAGGCATTTCAAATTGTACAGGCATTTCAAATTGTCGTACAGGCATTTCAAATTGTCGTACAGGCATTTCAAATTGTCGTACATGTATTTAAAATTGTACAGGCATTTCAAATTGGCGTACAGGCATTTCAAATTGGCGTACAGGCATTTTTAATTGTACAGGCATTTCAAATTGTATAGGCATTTCAAATTGTATAGGCATTTCAAATTATCGTACAGGCATTTCAAATTGTATAGGCATTTCAAATTGTCGTACGGGCATTTCAAATTATCGTACAGGCATTTCAAATTGTATAGGCATCTCAAATTGTCCTACAGGCATTTCAAATTATCGTACAGGCATTTCAAATTGTATAGGCATCTCAAATTGTCCTACAGGCATTTCAAATTATCGTACAGGCATTTCAAATTGTACAAGCATTTCAAATTGTACAAGCATTTCAAATTGTACAGGCATTTCAAATTGTACAAGCATTTCAAATTGTACAAGCATTTCAAATTGTCGTGCAGGCATGTCAAATTGTGTAGACAATTGTCGTAGACTCTTAAAAATATGTATGTTATTGTTATTCATCTTATCAGATGTCTGACCAATTTTTATAATTTCAGATTCAAATAAACAGCTACAGCAGGATTTGGAATGCACCTTACTAAAGCTTGATTATCATATCTGGTTAATTTAAAAAATGCAATCTAGACGTGAGGACACTTAAGAAGAACGATATCCAATAAAATTCTGTTTTCAACTTGGAAAAAATGCTACAGAAACGTATGAAATGGTTCAGAAAACTATTGGACCATATTGAATATCACACTCACACAAGAGGACTTTCATGGAGCCTTCCAGAAGTTGTAGTATCGGCATAGCAAGTGCGTTGCATCCGGAGGAAATTACTTCGAAGGGGGGTAGAGTTTTATGCGTGTACTATAAATAAAAGTGGCCATATGAAAAATGTCAGGACACTTATTTAAGCAACTCGTATCTTATATCTCTATGAAGTCACCGCCCATGCAATGGAGTATTGTTGTCACATCTAGATTCGTGCATCTACCAATAGTATCTCCCTTTTAGACAAAGTCATAAAAAGAGTCTACAACCTATTAGGTCTCACACTATCAACCAAACTCGGAACCCTGTTCCATCGCCGCAATGTTGAACCCTGTGTCTTTTAATGGCAGGTGGTTTGACGAAACCAGATATTCCCGACTAATTGACACACAGCAAAATCTGTTTAAAAATTCCTTAATGCCGGAAAGCCTTCTACTCCAAAAGTTTATGACCTTGGACTGTTAGACTTTGGAATTCCCTTCCGGTCTCCTTCTTCTATGGCTGTAATGGCATGTAGAAGTTCAAGTGTAATGTAAGCAGACATCTCGCTAATCAACTGCCCCTATAGGGTCCTTGTAAATATTGTCCGAAATAGTAGCAACTTACGTTCAAATTGCACTATACCTTGTTTATGGGAAAAGATTTAATAAATAATAATTACTAGCTAAAATTAAAGTTTATAGGCGTTAAGAAATAATATTTGTTTTCCTAAGCCAAACATAAACAGTACCTTTCAATGGAGCCACTACTCTCGATAAGAGCACTCGTCATTTATTAATTTTATTTAATGTGGCATAGAGAAAACTTGTACCATGGTCAAATTTAAAAATTACTAGAGCACTTTAACCCAAGTCCCAACTGCATCGCCGTCGATACTGATCATTAACTGAGCACGTGTCGCATCCGTTGCTCATCCGTTAATCGTATCGTGGATAAGGAAGCGGTTTGTCATTTAAAAACCTTTGAAGCCATTGCGAGTAAGTAAGTCTCCAATTGTTCACGCATGCGTATAAATGATTACAAACGACGTCCCATGCGCGCCATTTAAACGGTCGAGTATCGTTTATAACAGTAACAGTTGGTCGTTTTCCCAATGGCGGATAAGTCGGTGAACTCAACCTTGCGGTTCGTTATAAGTATTTTCACAATTCTCTCACACAAAGTTGTATGAGAAAAAAAGACGTGTGTATAAAAGAGGAAGGCATCAACCATGAATGAGTGCCTTATTTGTATAATGAATGCCCTGCTTAACTCAGATCGCCGATGTCGAGTTCAAATCCAATTGGATCTATTCGTATTGTTTGGATTTTTCGGACTGCTGTTTTAATATTATGTTATTTTCACAAAGCTTCAGCTGATGTAACCTCCAACCTACTTCAGATGTTTTTCTTCTCGACCTAAGAAATCTGCCTGCCTAAGTCGGAAATCTTTCTGTCAAACTCGGGAATTTGTACAGAATTTCGAATGAAAACCTTTTATTTAATCTATGCTCTCATACCGTTAGCTATAACTAAGCAGAAGTCCCAAATAATTCGACAAGGTACACATGAAGAAGGTCGGAGGTTACATCGACCTAACCGTTGTGAAATTAACAGTCAACGTGAGAACCGTAGTCCGAAGTATTAAAAAAAATACGATTAATAAAGCCTCATCTAAAAATTCAGAAACGTAATATCTAATAGGATCTGGTGGGTTCAATCACAAAGCTCTTAATTGATCATTGTCGATATTCGATGGCCAACTACTACGCTCATCATCTTCAAGATATATCGCCACCACGAAATTTCTTGAACCACCATTATGCTGTGCGTTCAGTAGTGACTGCTAGGCCAAAAGTTTCGTTGATATCGCGAGCTGTTTCAGCAGCTTCTCGGCCTAGCTTTAATTGAAATAAGAAAATTGTTCGAATTTGCTTCTTTTTTTTTATTTTGTATTGACGTTTCGAAAAGAAGACATAATTGTTTTAAAACGATTGTAATTAAGACGATTAGAAAGAGCGAAAAACGCTCTTTAAAATGATATATAAAGTAAAGACATTATAACGAAAACTTATTTCAAAATACATCATTTAATATAAAAATTAAAAATTCAGCAAGATCTTTCTTCTCGACCAAATAGTTTAAGCACGCTGATTCGTGCGAATCTACTTTTAGTCTTTACACATTAATAGGAAGGATGCTTTTGCATCTATACTGCTTTCAATTATGGTAAAAATATCAACTTGTGTTCAAAAGGTCGTGGACAATGAACCGTGTTTCAGTATTTCATAATACATAATGAGTCGTTCTCTTCAGTAAGCGTTCTGTTTATTTAAATGTTGTGTATGAAAACCGCATATGAATGTGGGCACGTCTGCTAGTATATTACAAAAAATATAAAAGGAAACCCTGTTTAATGTCGTCACAATAGTCAGGATGTTATATTTTAATGGTTCAGTTTCTGTTATTTCCGTGTGCATGTGATGAAACCTGATATAAATAAAAAAGATATATATAATCTCTAAAATGATCGTACACAAAATTGTTATTTATTTTGACTCCTTGAAGTATAATTAAATGATTACTTCACGTATCTTTATATATATATATATATATATATATATATATATATATATAAATAAATATATATATATATATATATATATATAAAAGAAAACTAAATTAGCAAGTTGAACTTTACAATCACAATTTATTGTTCGACTGAATACTCCAAAAACACAATTTACAAAGTCCTTATTCCGCGGAGTTACAAAGAAGGCTATTCTTGCTATTCTTCTCATCAGATGGCATATAGAAACCAGCAGAGTATATTTGTAGCAATGCTAGAATTTGCTAGTTAAGGCATGAAGTGAAACCGAAATTTATTGTAAAAAAAGTGAAAAAATGTTGGATATATATATATATATATATATATATATATATATATATATATATATATATATAAACAAACCGAGCATAATATTTCAGCTTGCATGAATATCCTCTCAAGTTATTCCGAAATGGAAAATAGTTCTTTAGAGAGAATGGAGTCCAAAATAAGTCCGGCATGTCGATGCATATAATTCGATTGAATGTGTGTGTGTTTGTGTGCCTGTGCCTGTGCGTGTGTGTGTGTTTGTATGTGTGTGTGTGTTTGCGTGCGTGTGTTTGTGCGTGTGTATGTGTGTGTTTGTGTGTGTGTGCGTGTGTGTGTATGTTTGTGTGCGTGTGCGTGTGCATGTGCGTGCGTGTGTGTGTGTGCGTTCGTGTGTGCGTGTGCATTTACAGAATGTTCTTAGATGAGACAAGTCATTGGTACTGTTGGTTTCAAACCCGATAATTAGGAGCGTTTTAGATACCCATATCAAGTTCTCGTCAGCCAATACTCATCAAGAGTAAAAACCTTCTGTAAACAAAAAAATATATATAAAGACGCTCTTATTTTCGGATCTTCCTTATAATTGAGCACTCTGCGAGATTTCCTTTTCAAAAAAAACTAATTATATATATATATATATATATATATATATATATATATATATATATATATACAGTGAAGAAATGACAAAAGACTATATTCTAAAGTTCATTCAAAATGGCGTAATAGAATCATATTATAAGGTATTTACAGCTTCTCTTCCAATTTTCGGATTTTAATCATGTCAAAACACACTTTATGTCCGTTTGATGAATTGATTGTTGCTATTTTTCTGATGAGTTAAGGGCATAATAGATTCACTGATTGATATGATAATTAAGTGATTGATTTTGCGCAACGAAACAGTGTCAAAAATTGTAAATGTCAACTGAATTAAAGGAATAAATTATAAGATGGTCAACATCATGAACTTTGGAATACAGTCTTTGTCATTTATTCACTATATTGCTCTGTAATTACATTGAGCTTCTTAAATAAGCATTGGTATATATTATAAGAAAATATATTTTCACATAGTGGTGGTCGGTTGTTTGTTCAAATAGACACTTGGACAGGTTATTTGCGGGCATCGCTTCCGTGGTCGAGTGGGAGAACTGCCGACAATCAATACGACGGCTCTAGGTTCAATCCTTGGCTTGGGAGAGGTGCTAGTTTAGCGGCACTGACGAGTTGTGATACCACGAAACAGGATTGTATGTTGATGAGTACAAATATATATATATATATATATATATATATATATATATATATATATATACCCCATATTAAAAACGGCCTTGTGCCTAATTTGTTTTGGTGGGGGAGCAAATAAATACATTAAACTGAACTCTGAAAATCCTATGTGAACTGAAGTAAAAAATTTGATAAATTTTAAATTCACTTTTAAAAAAGAAGAATTGTAAGAAATGCAAAATGACGGAAAACTAAAGAAAAAGATTTGAATTTCTGTGAGACAAAAATGGCGACGTAGAGGAAAAAGATCTACCAATTAGAGCATGTAATATAAACAGACGTGTTAGTTTAAGTCAAAATGTAAATGTGATATGAAGATGATCGAGTGGTTAATGACACAGACTTATGACTTGGGTGTTTTAAGTTCGAATCCACTTCATTTTACAAAAAACACTTTGACATAACATGTTGACACCCTTCATGTGGTCCATCTTGTAAGTACCCGATGCTTTTCTAGAAAAATTACGACTAGAAAAATATCGGCGAAACCTTCGCCAACAAAGGAATATTAGAATTCATACGATATGTTGATGACCTAGTGTTATTATAAAGAATTAATTAAAAAATAAATAGTTAATTAACAGAAATAGTAAATTTTTGCAACTATATTTTTTATTAAGGATATAAGCTCACACATTTGAACAGGTGATTATGGAAAAATGTTTTCATTCCAACCGTATTCTTTTCCAGGATAAGTTGCATAAACTGATTTCAGTTCTTACCCGTCAGGGATACGTCTTCGACCGTCGTTCTGACAGTGATTTTGTAAGACGATAGCTACTTGTGTCCGATTTTGAAAATCCGACAAGACAAATTTATATGTTAGATTTCTCTTCTGGATTAATCGTGAAGACAGCGATCATCTTGTACTGCAGCAACTACTACTAAATTTGAATTATTTCAACATTTTCTCTTCCCCAAAATCTAGAACAAACAATCATAGACTCTGCAAGATAAAAACTGAAAAAATAAATAAATAGACAGAAAAAGTGCAATTTACACAAAAAAAATGGGTAGTATCCCGTAAGTCTTTAGAGAAAACGGATAACTCCTGTAAGGGTCGGGTGTCTGCGTGCATAATCGTAAAACAAGGGATACGCAATCATCAACCACATATTTCCTGAGTCGACACGGCTTGATTCTAGTGGTAATAACAAATCCAGGACGACTAGAAACAATACGGAGATAAACGGAGACTGAATTGCTATTCTCAAATGGTCACCCATTTCAGTAGTGGCCAGACTCAACGTCTCTTAACTTCGGTAATCTAACATGAGCCGCCGGCGTGACAGCGTGATTATATCTACTATTATATAAAAAGGGACTTTGTTAATGACTATGTGTGTCTGTGTGTGTGTTTGTTCCCTATTGACTCTTAAACGGCTGGGCCGATTTGTTTTATTTTAAATAAAAACAAATGTACTTTATGTACCTGATAGTGTTATTAGATAGATATCTAAATGTCTTCCATAAGTATCGATAACCGATTATCGAAAAAAAAAATTTGATGAAAGAAAGAACAAAAGAATTTTCACTAAATGTAACGCCTTATAAAGCCTACCATCAGAAGCGCATTTGAGAAGTTTTATTACCACACAAGCAGAAAAGAATCGGCATATAAAATCAACAGCATTTTCTTTGATATGACAAGTGCTCGTTCGAAATTAACGTTTTTGTTTAGAGTACAATGTAACTGTGATAATTGACTTTGGAATTTTTTAATCTTTAATTACAGCCATTAACACCGCACAAGTAGAAAAGTTCGGCATATAAAATTAATAGCAGATTTTTTTATATGACTGGGGCGCGTTTGAAATAAATGTTTCTGTTTAGAGCACAATTGAATCATGATACTTGATATTTGCATTTTAAACTTCAATTCAAGCCTTTATATAAAAAAAGATTTATAAAATCAACAGCGCAATGTAGACTAGAGTGTAGACTACAATCTACCGCGAACTACGTCACTACAGGGGGGATTGAAAAATGGGCAATTTTACCGATTTCGATGACAATAGAATATGAAAGGATGAAGCATTTGTTGATCTTCAGTTATTCCCGGGCAACGTCGGGTCTCCCTACTGCTATTCTATATTTACAAATTATAGAGTAGAAAATATATAAGTAAATTATTCTAATAAGAATACAATGTCGGGAAAAAAATTCTAATAAGTATAAGAAAAAAAAAAATCAGTCCGTGTTAGGAATAATTTATTTTGTGGGTAACGATCGAAGACACTGTTGACAAACGGTGGAACGCACACGTGACTGCTGGTGTGAATCGGGTAGGTTAAAATTGTAAGTGTACGGAGTATAGGAAAATTCGTAGCGGAGAGCATTTTTAGAATTTTTTTTTTTTTTTTTTAATCTTCTAACTGCGACATGCACACGTGTGCGACAAACGTAGAGATTTGGAACACACGTACACACAATGGCCGACGCACAAAAACGGTAACAAGGACAACCAAAACTCACCCATGCACACACGCATACGCCCTCGCACACTCTCTACCAACCCCTGACCCTCACCCGATATCATGACGAGTGGTGTGACGCGACTCCGGGTGGGCTCTTTCATCGACTTATACCTGGATGGGTGGGAGAGATGTATTCGCCTCCATCACCGCATGGACACCTACACAAAACCCTGTCTCCCCATAACGACTTTTTTTTTTCTATCAGTCATGATTAAAACCTACTTTTTTATCATTGGTCGCATGATAAGGGGCCGCAAGTGATGAGTTGTTAATGAAAAAATAAACCAAGAAACGTGTTCTTGCTTTACGGACAAAGTTCCAAGGCAATTCTCAATGTTTAAACTGACCTTTTCATTACATTTCTCTTTTTTGTTTGTTTGTTTTTTGATTTTTTTGTTTTTTTTTTGTTTGTTTTTTTAGATAAGGTTAATTATTTGGAATTTTGGGATGTTTCTGAACACTTTTCTCACCTTGAGTGTTATTTTAACAGCGTTTCAGCCGAGGTAACTTTTGACCTTCAGGTGTATCTTATCGAACTCGGGCATCTTATATCGCTGATTAAGTAAAAGGTTCCATTCGAAATTCCACGCACATTCTTAAGTTCGACAGAAACATTCCAGAGATTGACAGATTCGACAACATACACCCGAAGACAATTAGAAGTTGCATCGACTGAAACGTTGCGAAAATAACAAAAGTAAGAAGAGTAACCAGAAGAATCTAAATATTACGAATGGGCTTCCCATATCATTCAATATGATACGTGAATAAGAAAATAAAATTAATACTCTTTAAATCTTTAAAGTCGCCCCGCCATGAAAAAGGCGTCCATTTGTTTTTTTTGTTTGTTTTTTTTTGTTTGTTTTTTGTTGTTGTTTTTTGTTTGTTTGTTTTTTTTTTTTACATATGTAATTTTTAACATGGTATTGTTTGCTTTTTTCGTTTTACACTTTTGGGTGGGGCTTACCTTATACGGACTCCACTACCATTGCTGAAGACAATAAAGATTATTCAGGTTCTTAATATTTTCAAATATTTATTCAAAGTGTTAACTGTATTTGTTTATGCGTGAGGTTAATATAAATATATAGAGTACACCAGGGTGGTTTTTTGGGGGAAAATATAAGTTTCTCTATTTTCCAACTAGTCTTTATGGTGTGCTTGAAACTGTATAATTCTTTCTGTTCTGCACTCTGAACAGGAATGAAGTGTGCGTACATTTTCACTATCTAATTAAATGTTTGCTGGTCTCTATTTAGACCACTTAAAAATATAATTGTAAAGACCATTTTTTTTTTAATTTCTTGATTAGAAGCTATATTCTTCTTAAAATTAAGCGAGCCGGGTGAAATGGTCAAGCCTTAGTTTTTTTTGTTGTTGTTGTTTTTATATATATATTTATCGCATCTAGAAGGAGAATGGTATGCAACTTCAAAGCTGTATAATAATTTCCATTCCTAACCATGATGTTGTTAGTATCAGTCTTTTCTTATAAATACGATTTAGCGTCTGTCCTTCAGAATCGGCTTCCTTTGTATCAGCTCGTTTGACTCATTGATCTAGTGGTCTCCAACAATTCGTTGTTTGGTACTTCATTGTTAATATGACTTCCTATTACAGTAAATTCTTTCCAAGAACTGCAGACTTGTGGAACTCTCTTCCTGCTAACTGTTTCCCTCCTTTAATTTTTCTAAGACTTAGGCCAATGAGCGTCTCCTGTCTTTGCAGTTATCAACAGGACTCTTATTGCAAAAAAAAAAAAAAAAAAAGATATATATTCAAAGATAAAGTAATTCATCTAACCTACATAGGAGGATGAAAAATTTCTTAATGTTATTCTTTCCGGTCATTTTTTTTCAACTCTTAATATAAGTGTCCAACTTCACCGTGCTAAATCTTTTTTTTTTTTTTTCAAGATAGTTAAGCAACCTCCTAGCTCATAGCACTTGGTACATTTTAGCACGATATAGAACATTGCCGTGTGTATTCTTATTTGACTGAATGATTAGAACAAATTTGGTACCCTGAGTACATTTCCATGCACAAACTTTGGGGAAAGGCATCAGATTTCAAACAAAGAAAACGTTCAAAAGTGTACCATTTCACACCGTCTACCATACAGAAAAATAACAATAGTTTGACGTTTAGAGGTCTGCCATCTCGCGGAACGAAATAAGGGAGTTAAAGCACAATACAGAGATTCTGCAATCTGCCATGAATAATGTTTTGGAAAGAGCAAAAATATGCGAACCGTAAAAATGGGCACCATTTAAAAGACATTATTTTTTTCATGAATAAAGATTGTTTGAATGTTGCATGTTGTATTAATCTCCCAATGTCTTAGCCAGATTGCGTTAAAAATTACAGAAAGATATCATTTCACTATTATGGCGCGTGTTCTTCAGAATTATCTGATCGATTCCCTGCTTCTTTTGTTCTGGATCGTTTGACTAGTTGGTCTATTGGTCCCTGCCAATTCGCTGTTACGATACCTTAATGTAATAGGACTTCCCATGCCAGTAGCATTTTTCCAAGAATCGCAGGCTGGCGGAACTCTGTTCCTGCTGGCTGTTTCTCCCTACTTTTAACCTTGTTCTTTTCATACCGAAAGTTAGTAGTCACTTTCTGCCTTTGCAATAATCACTTTTCGTTTTGGTTAGCTCCTTACATCAAGTAGCCTCATGCCTTGTCTCGAGCGGTTTCCATTAACAAAAAAATATAACATCGTATATGATATGGATAGCAGAAGTACTTGGTACATTGTTTTTGTTTTTTTGTTTTTTTTTTTTGTTTTTTTGTTTTTTGTATTAGTGCCTTTCTTGGTTGAAATATTGTAGCAAGATGAAATGAATTCTTAAGAATGAAATTTGACAGTGCGTTAAATACTTTTACATATGAGTAATTTGATTTTTCGTTAATAAATATTTGTCAATTAAGTATATCTTTATTCCTCTTTGATTTTTAGATAATATTTGTTCGAAGATTGAGTGTAAATTTCATTCAAATTAATTTCATATTTCTTGAGAGAAAAAAAACAAACAAAAAAAAACAATCTACCAAATACTTTTACCACTCACTGTATATTCATATTTAATATAGGTATATAAGAGTTAACGTAGAAGGCTTTTTTTTAACCCATTTTCACCCCAAAACACCCACTTGGAACGTAAGGGGCTACTATCTGAGATCGCGTCTAACAGTTAACCGTTAGGAGTTAAGCCACAAGATATTTGTTCACATTACATATAAACTTCTTCAGGTTAATTAATGGAAATCTTTTTAAAGTGATTAATTTGTATATTTTATTAATTTTATATTTTTATTTATTTTTTTTATTTTTGTGCGGACTATTATCCTCATCTTTATTGCTGTTGTTTACGGCGATAGGAAAGGAATGTTGAATGTTCAATTGTATCTTCAGAATTCCATTAATTAAATAATATATACCATTCGGTACGGGCCCGAAAATGGAAGATCAGATAACAAAAAACTTGAATTTATAAGACCAAAAGAAAATCCAATGATAATCGCCCTTTGGGGCCCGTAGCGCAGTGGATAGAGGCGTTAAATCTCTATAATTGCAGGTGAGCATTGTCTGAAGAAAGCGGTTTCAACGGATTAGTTGCCCAAAATGTTTGAGACAACAGCAACTATGGAAGGCAGTAATTACTGAGAATACAGTTGAAGATTCAGCATTCCTATCCCGTTAATCAGTTATCAGTTAACAACCTGGCGATGGCCAGTTGGCCGAAACGTCGTGAAACAAGAACTATAAAAACGAGGATAGTAGTTCGCAAATAAATATATAAAATATTCTTCAGGTTAGTACAGTCAAGGAAGCGAGAAACGGGGAGGCAATTCCAAAATCTAGTAGTTCAATTAGAAGATTTTATTTGGAATCTAGAGAGCGCAGCAGTAAAGGTCAGTTTTTGAACTGCTTGTTATGTTAGTCCTTGGTATGTACGCCGAACGAGCACAAGAGCTGTAAGTTCATCAGAGCACATTCCATTTAAGTACATAGAATGCAATACTTTTGGGGGGTTATTATTTATTTCTAGCGATAGGCCAGACACGTCATATTTCTTCCCGCACTGTTAAATACACTCGTGAGCAAAAAAAAAAAAAAAAAAAATGGACCAAACAAATTTTATACATTTTATTGCACTAAAAGCTATATTGTATAACGAACAATTGAACAAAGAAACTTAAACGACAAATAACACAGAACAAGACATTTACTTTAATAAATGCATAGGATGGAATCGCATTCCCTTTTGATTTCTTTAAAAGATCAATCCTTTTAGACATGTTCTCAACCAAAGTGAAACACTGTAAAGAGGAGATGCTATTCCATTCGCTTTGCAAAGCTTCCCACAGTTTGTCATTGTTCGAAAAGGTTCGTCCATCCGATGCACGAGTTATTATGGACCAAATATTCTCGATTGGGTTTAAATCGATGCTTTGCCCTGGCCAAAATATCACATTAATTGAATTATCAGAAAACCATTTTTTGTGACTTTAGCAGTATGTGCAGGGGCATTATCATGTTGAAAAATAATGTTCTGAGATATTCCCACCTTCTGGATACTAAGTAACAATCCTGTTTCTAATATTCGAATGTATTCCTTTGCATTGATTAACTTCTTACATCGAATAAGTTCTCCAACTCCTGCTGAAGTAAAAGTTGTCCATACCATTATCCCTCCATTCCCGTGTTTAACTGTCGTTTTCATGCAACTTGGTGAAAATCTTTCTCCAATTCTTCGATTGCATCATTCGAGAGCATCGGGAGCATCAATAACAAGACAAAAGCTTCATTCATCTGACCAGAAAACATTCCGGAACCAGTCTGTATCTTTCTTTCTCACACCATGAGAAAAATCTCTTTCTATCATCTTCTTAGATAAAAATGGCTTCTTTGCACACCTTTTAGAAGAAAATCCCATTTCTTTTATTCGTCTAGATATGGAATATCTAGAAAGAGAATTTCCAGCCCCTGTTTTGAATTCTTTGCTATGGTCAACATAAGTTTTCTTTCAATCCTTCAAAACAGTTAATTTAAGTCTGTGGTCGTCCTTCAAAGTGAATGCTCTAGGGCGGCCAGAACCAGATTTACCTTTTACCAAGCATTCGACTTCGAACCTTTGACCAATTCGCTTCACTACAGAAAGAGATGTTTTCAATTTTTCTTTTCTTAAAATATCAAAAACCTGCTTGTAAGTCATTTTGGATTGCCTTAATCCTACAATTCGGTTTTTATTTCTCGCCAAGATGCGGTCCTACCATATTTAGGATTAATTTTTCCACTTATTATTATATGCTATAATAATAATGATCTGCAAAATAGAAATTTTCAGTTAAAATTAACACAAATTCATGGAAAAATATTGAAAAATCGATTTCTTCGTTCTTTCACTCTTGGCCCAATTTTTTTTTTCTTATGAGTGTAAATGGTCGACGAATCTCAGCAAGATATTTGTAAAATGGTTAAAATGGCTGCCGGAATCGCAATCGAAAATGTTGCCGCTGATGATAATGATGCTTACGTCGGAAAATTGACTTAGTTTCGGCCGGGAATTTATATCGGCGGATGTAGGTAACAGAAAACCACCCACGCATCCTGCCAAGGTCATCTCACAGCACTTCTGGGGAAAGTGCAGCAAGAGGAGGCGTACCGAGACTTGGGTGGGGAATGGGGGGTGTAAAGGCGTGTACAGATTTATGGGACACGGTTTTTAACACTGTCGAGAAATGTTACTTCCGCGACGGCAAAACCTGCTTTCGACTTCCTCGCGTTGCATCAACGCATTTTATCTCGTTAATCGCATTCAGACTGCGGTTCTCGTCGTATAGTTAAGCAATGCTGAACCTGGTCTATTTTCAGATGGGTGATCTGGTTATTTGAAAAAAAAAAAAAAAAAACAAGTACTCTAAGAACAAGTTTTGAGAAAAGTTTTGCAATAATAGCAGACTTTCTCTGTGCATTGCTTCGGTAGTCTTTGATTTAGCTATGATGTTAGACTTAAGTAATACTGGATCAACAGATGTGCGGTTGATCATTATAATACAAAAACGGAACTTGTGCAGTTTATGGACAGTGCTAAAATAATAAGGTTATAATTTAGAAAGTCATTATGAAAATGGGGAGAAGGTTTTGCTAATAATTAAATACTTCCACTTATCAATTTTAATAAAGAAAATATTTGGTAAAAACTGAATCTAACTTGAATATCCTAAATAAAACGTAGCCCTGTCCATAAACTGCACAAGTACATAATTAAAATAAATAAATTACCATTTTTATCCGGACATGGCTTAAAGAATGTAGACAATCTACTCCGATATATTAAATAAAAAGGGTTAATTTTGAAAATTCATAAACATTCCTAAATTTGAACAGATGCATCTGATGAAGGCTAGATGCTGCATCGGCTGAAGTGTTGCAAATGTAAGTCAGTGCAGCAATGCTAGTACGGATACTGTAAATAGTACGAAGAAAAAGAAAGGAGGCGTAACAAGTACATAAAATGAAAGAAAGACTTGGCCAAGATCACATGGTAGTATCTGTTCTGATACTATACTTCACCTTTTCTGTCTTCTGTCAGTGGGGAGAAATCCTTCATGACTGAGACAATATTTATTTTTATTCCTATCCAGAATTCTCCTTTTGTGGGAGCTAGATGTTCATTGTGTCTAACTCTGCCCTCGCGAGGAGGAAAATAAATAGGAACAGAAACAAAGAACGTGTTGAAAATGAAACGAAGTGACCGAAAAAAAAAAGTATGCAAAAAGAAAGAGAATGTAAGAAAGAAAGATTTTTTTTTTAATGAATAAAGAAAAATACAGAAAGAGATAAGAACAGTAAGAAAGGCAAAAAAAAAAAGGAAGGAAGAGAAAAAAGAATAGATGTTGGACCCCCCCCAAAAAAAAAGAGAGAAAAAAAATGAGGAAAAAAAGTAATAATAAAAAAGAAGATATATGAACACAAAGAAAGCCAAGATAAAGAAAGAAGAGAAACAAAAAGAAAGAAAGAAAAAGAAAACGAAAGAAACTAACGAAAGGAGAAAATATTGAGTAAAAGAATGAGCGCTTCTCCACTATTGAGACAAAATTTTATAGTGGATAAATTGAGTTTTCAGATAAAAACAATGGTTTCTACTGATTTTTTCTCAATTCTAATAAATTACAATGGTAGCTTCCAAACTATGCAGTCGATATTATCTGAACACTACTGAATTATATATAAAAAAACAACAACTTTAAAATCGAAACTAAAAATTGCCTCCCTTTTGAACTGTCCAGTGTCTTACGATCGTTTTCATCAAATTCTATTTTTATTTTTTTCAGTAAATAATTTTTTACCTGATCGATTTTCGTAATTATTTAATATATTCATATTAAAAATACGAGGAATAAATAGATTCTATTGTTTTCATGTGAAACTGAGTATTACGGCTTCCGAAATGACGTCCTAATAGTGCAGAGACGCCAAAGAATCAAATACTTGTCGCTCCGATTATTTTCTGTTGGTAAGGATTTACTGGACTTTGAAGAGAGCGAATTCGAACGCAAGATTCTTTGTTAAAATTAGTGGATGCAGCTTCTATTAAACTGGACTATAAACAAAATAAACCTTTTAACTTAATCTACGCGCCCAACAATGACGGCACTTCTAACCACGAGTCATAACGGGTACAATGTTTGACTGTAATTATGTGAATTTAAACAAAACTTAATCTCTTCAAAATTAACGTTTTACAATGTTATTGTTACAGGTGATACGAGTTTCGCCTCACTTTTATATATTCGACGAGGATGCAAAACTCGACCCGCCAACCAACAACCGCTATAACGTTTTACCTTAGACGTCTTTTAACGAGGGCTGAAACGTGTCTCAATTGGTCGCATGTGCTCATCAAATGTAGGAGGATGAGGGAGGGGGGGTAGGCGTTAGCGGCCATTGTTTAGTTTAATCGATTTAAGCGGCGCGTTTAACGACGAAACTAGTGTTTTACACTAGTGACAGAACAATGAAAATACTATTTTAAACCTTTAATATGAAAACGTAAATCCAGTTTCATAATAAAGCCTGACACCAATGAAAATATTATTTCAACCTTAAGCGAGAAAACGTAAATAATGAGCATATTTCAGCCCGACAGACCAATGAAAACGCCGTTTAAAATTTAAGCGTGACAGACGAACCGGGATTGTTTTTCAAACTTAAACATTGTAAGTTATCGAAAATACTATTTCAAATTTGAACGTAATATGAAAAAGAGAAAGACCTCTTTTACTGGAGAGCTAGGCAAAGCATATTAAGGATTTAAGGCTATTCGAGAATAAGTGGAAATGTTAAAAAGAAGTGACACAGCAACGAAAAGTTTAAGCATCGTAAACTGGTGGAAACGTTATTTTAAACTTAAGCGTAATTGATCGAGAAAAATTCAGTTTTCTGATCATGTTTGGAAAATCAGTTAAAATGTTATTTCAAACTTAAGCTTTTAATACTTAAATGTATTGAAATGTGATTTCAAACTTAAGCCTTTTAATACATAAATGTGACAGACCAATGAAACTGTGATTACTAACTTATATATATATATATATATATATATATATATATATATATATATATATATGTATATATATATATGTATGTATGTATAAACGACATTATTTTTGCACCGACCTAATACTATTTCATAATTAAGCAGACCAATAAAAATACTGTTAAAAATTAACTGAAATTGCATTTTAAACTTAAACATTGAAAATATTGGCGGAAATACTATTAGCTTTCTAATTAGGTGGAGTGACTGCTTATCAAGCTGGAAAGCCACTCGAGCATAAAGTTGAATTATGTCAAACAACATCCTGATGATTAGTAATGGCGGAAATTTGGTAAAAGTTGATTATATAAGAAGACGGCTCAATACGATCCTGTTTAAATTAAACTTCACAACAACATGCTATAGTAAACTGGGAAGCAGTCTTGCACGAATGAGTTGTTCCATGAAAGCGACTGTACTCATGGGAGTTTTGTTTAGTTTGGGGCACAGATACTATTTCGAACGAAGCTTAATCGACTTAAAAATATGCTATTTACATATTTTAAAATCACAGATAAGCAAGAATTTTATTAAGAAAAACAATAAAAAAAACTAACGAATAATTTTAACTTAAGCATCGTAAAATAGTGGAAACGTTATTTTAAGTCTGAACACTTTATTTAAAACTTAAGCGTGGCAGATTAACGAAAACGATATTTCAAGTAAACGCATCACAGATCAGTGAAAATTTCCTTTCAAACTTAGGCGTGACAGTCCAACGAAAATATTATTTTTAAATTTAAGCGTTACAGATCAATGGAAATTTTATTTCCAACTTAAGCGTGGCAGTCTAACGAAAATGAGATTTTCAAATTCAAGCGTCGCAAATCAATGGAAATTTTATTTCAATGTTATGCTTAGAGGTCAATCATTTTTATTTGTTTTTTTTGGGGGGGGTCAAATTTAAATAATCTAACTAAAATGATATTTGAAACTTAACCATGACTGATCGAACGATTGACCACCCGAGCCTCACATGCAGATGCAAGGATATATTTAAGAAGTAATGATAAATAGAGATGACCTCTTATTTCGACGTTAAATAAAAAAAAAGTCCATTTATCCTCTTCGAAAAATCAGTCATTAAGGAA
>NC_136493.1:94916622-94944122 GCF_053919585.1 Euprymna scolopes
ATTTAATTTATAGAAATCTCTAATTCCTTTTCAGCTTTTTTTTCTTCTCCAAATCCTGTTGCATTCCATTGACGTAAACAAATGCAACTTTTCTTTGAGAAACATACATTTGTTTCTGAGTTGCTAGTAATAAATTCCTGTTGAACTGCCCCGCTAAATAATCGAACGTAACAGAATTAATTTGCTTGTTTATGCAGTTTTGTTGTGTCTTTCAAGTTTATTGCTAATCGTTTTTGTGCTAAAATCAAAAAGAGTTAAAGTATGTATCACGAACACTTTCGATTCTTCGCCAATTTATCTTCAGGTCACAAAACACAAATGAACAAAAAAAAACAAAGGATCCACTTGTGTAGTTAGCTTATCTTCGTTTTTTGTTGTTTTTTTTCACCTGGGGATGATTCTACGATGAATCGAAAACTTTAGTTATAAATTATAAATAGTTATAAATATGCAACATACTTTTTTTTTTAATTTGATACAAAAAAGATCATTAGAAAATTGTAAAAAAAAATATAGCTAAGCACACGTTATGTCAAATACTGTTTGCTTGAATGAAAGAATACTGCCTAAAGACACAAAATAAGCCATTGTAAAAGCTCACCCAATCATTTTTTTCTGTTTATGCTTAATAATAAATCGCCATATTTAATAAGTCTAAAAATTTGCATATATACAAATATTATTTGGCTAAACATTCGAGAAATATATTTCTATCATAGCTATAATGGAGTCAGACCTGTTTAAGGCAAACGTATTTTATTTACAACCTTCATTAGATGAAATGGGACAAAATAAAGTTCAGATGACTATCTCATAAAGACTAATTCAGATCATATAAAATATTATTTGTTGTGAATATATCCATTTTTGACTCAGATATTTACTTTTCTTACTTTACTTTTGTAGTAAAAGGGGCGTAATCTCAATTATCTACATGTAGATGTCTCAGGGAAGAGGACCTCCCTGTTGGAGAATAAATGGTTTATCTATCATGTAATAAAATTTTAATTTAATTTGAACTTGGATTTTTTTAATTTGAAGTTGTGTATTTTAATTTGAAGTTTAGTTTTTTTAATTTGAAGTTGTGTTTTTTAATTTGAAGTTGTGTTTTTTTAATTTGAACTTTAGTTTTTTTAATTTGAGGTGTAAAAGATGTAGTTGATGTTAAATCCATACAGAGAAACACACTTTAAAATTCAATATAACTGAATATATTACAAAAGTAAACTTGCCTCTCTGTGTGAAACAGTCCCTACCAAACTACTCTATTAATGTTTAGTGTACATACATGAAACTTAATATATAAGAAATTCGGATCTCTGAAACAAATTTGTCTTAATATTTAGCCGGAAAAATATCTGTTACGAAGTCAAAATTGATAAATGTTTACTTGGCTGGCGTAAGTCGACTTAATTCATATCTTCTACGCATGTACATTTATACAGTTGTACGTTTAACTGCGTTAGTTTGTAAAGCTATGTTTTGTATGTATCTTTAGGTTATGCGATAGGGAATACCGCTGTAGCGCTAAATATCGTGGTTTCGATTCCAGCTGATGGCATCCAAGTCATATATATAATTTTTTTAACTTCTGAAATCATTACGATACATTGGGTACAATATAATAGTTAATAGAGAATTGTCTCTAAAATATGTTTTACTGTTTATTCACTAGAAACACGGCACAGTGCTATTAAGTCGTAGTTACGAGGCTATCCGAATCTCTTATTGTTTCAAGCCATAAACTACTGTGCAATCTAGCTAATTAAATTACTCATTGATATCATGAAAATTTATTAGTCACAAGACATTTTACATAATAGAAAATACGTTTCATCTATGTGTCATCCTTCTTTCTCGATAACTGGTCCAAATAACAGATGTGTGTGTGTGTGTGTTTGTGTGTGTGTGCGTGCATGCATGCGCACGTGTGTATGTGAGAAAGAGAAAGAAGGAGAGAGAGAGAGAAAGAGAAAGAGAGTTGTCCTAACAATTTTTTGTGAATTGAAGGAACTCTTTCCCATACCGCAACTGGAAAGACTCTATCTCACGTCCTCAGTGTGACTAACATATTCCATGGACTGAGTTTGCTTCCATCTGCTTTCAACCAGCTTCTGTGATACCAGTTTACAAAAGCTCTGGCGAAATAACTGGCCCATTAAATTATAGCCCAATTAGACTCCTACCTCTTTTCGCCAAAATATTATAGTCCTTAATTAATCAAGCTCTAGTCCGCCAACTTACAGCTGCTAAACTTCTGTCAGACCACCAATATGGATTTAGGCAAGCCCGTTCTACTGCAGATATTTTAACTGTAATCTCTGAACGTTTATACCAAGCACTGGATAAAGCAGAGGAGGGGAGGGCAGTAGCCCTTTATATATCTAAGGCTTTTGACAGGGTATGGCCTGATGGTCTTCTGATTAAAATAAAATCCTATGGTATTACTGGACGAACGCTTAGCATAATTAGATCCTTCTTAAATTAGAGAAGAATCCAAGTTGTCCTCGATGGGTGTACGTCTACAAAATTTGATATAAATACGGGTGTGCCTCAGGGATCGATTCTTGGACCTTTGTTGTTTCTGATATTCATAAATGACTTACCTGATAAAATTGTATCTGAGATGCCGACGACAACACGATCTATAGTAGGCATGTGGGTAAAACTAATGAGCACAAATCTAAGGTGATGGCGGAAACCCTAGAGAAAGATCTTCAGTCTGTAGTGGAATGAGGCCAAAAATGGATGGTAACATTCAACGCTGCTAAGACAAAGTTCGTTTCCTTAAATAGTACCATGAAACCTTACCAACCACCAATTGCTATGACTAGCGATACTTAACCTGAGAGCAATTCGTTCAAGCTCCTTGGCTAAACGTTCACAGGAAACATGAGTTGGAATAGATATATCGAGATTATTGCTAAGGCTGCTGCAAAGAAGGTGGGCTCTCTCTCTCTCTCTACCGTGATGAAAGTATCCTGTACATCTACAAAGCCACCATTCGCCCATGTATGTATGGAGTATTGCTGTCACATTTGGGCTGGTGCATCTGCTACTAGTCTCTCGCTCCTGGACAGGGTTCAAAAGAGTGTAGCCAACCTAAAAGATCCCGAACTGTCATTTAAACTTCAGCCCCTGTCCCACCGACGTAATGTTGCATCCCTCTGCCTGTTTTACAAGTATTTTAATGGTGGATGCTCTGATGAACGACAAGCCTTTGTACTCCCTCGACGAAAATACCCCCGACAAACCGACAAGCAGCGAAGTCCCACCCCTACATCGCAGAGATCTCTAGATGTAAGAAAGCCTTTTACTCTAATAGCTTCTTCCCCAGAACTGTAGGACTTTGGAATTCTCATCCTGTTCCCTACTTCCCCAACTGTACTGACATGCAGAAGTTCAAGCGTAATGTGAACAAACATCTTGCTACTAAACTCCCTACATAGTATCCCTGCAACTTAGGTCCCTGATAGTAGCCTCCTACATCAAAGTGGCAACGTGCCTTGTTTGGGGTGAAAATGTAATAAAAAAATAAAATAAAAAATAACAGACACATTCAAAAGCCCAATAATCAGCAATGCTCAAGATCTTTCTGATTCTCTCTCTTCTGATCGTAACCAGGTGGTGCAATGGGGAAAAATGTGCTTGGTTAATTTTAATGCAGGTAAAAACAACCTTCTCTCTTTTCATCATAATCTCTCTGACCCCCGTCAGGATCCAATTGAAAGGCTCATTTCTTGGGGAAGCACCGCGGCTTGACACACTTCTAAAACTAACCTTCACTCCTGATTTGAAATGGAACACATACATCAAATGTGTTGCCAAAATCGCTGGTAAAATGTTTGGTTCATTCTACGGCTACAGTAGTTATTTCACTTCTGATGCAATCCTCTATCTGTAAAAGGGACAAGTACGTCCTAAAAAAGAATACTGTTGTCACATCTGGGAAAGAGCTGTATAGTTCGCGCTATCCTGCCTGGATATAAATTCAAAACCGGTTTCGAAACCTAGTAGATCATGCCCTTTTCTCTTCCCCGAAACCTCTTCCACACAGTAGAAACTTTGCGAGAGTGTCTCTGCTCTATTGCTATTTTCATGGCAGGTGGTCCCCGTAGTTCCAGTATATGGTCCCACCCCCTTGCCGGACTTTCACAAAAAAGCACTTGAATAGCTACAACCACTATATACGATTTCCCCCACTCTCTATATGCCTAAATCTAAACGCAGATTACACGAACAAAACTTCTGTCATAAAACTGCTTGCCTGGGGAACACTGTTTCGCTGGTTTGCTTCACAGCCGGCTACAATACCATAGCCTTCAAGTGCAATTTTAACAAGTGCTTATGTAACCCTTAAATAATTAAATCCAACTTACACGCATTAATGATTACTACATTAACTCTTATCATTGAGTGCCCTTCGGGCCTTGATAAGTGTCGTATCCCTTGTAAAACAAATCCAATATAAAACCGAAACATTAGCATCTCAGTGAGAGACCCAGATATCTACGCCGGAAATAACTCAAGGGAAACACATCCACGCTGAACATGGCATTTGAGAATACTCCCATATTTAGCAAACGAAATCTCCCACTGCTAGTAGTAATAAAAAAATAACACGTATTTATTGATTTTAAACGACCAGTAAAACTAAAATTTATAGATCACCCCCAACCCACATATGCAGTTTTATGTTTGAGAAAATATACGAACAGTTGACATGTATTTTTACAGCAGTCGAGGAAAAATAGCAACTTCCTAGTTAAATATTTAAAGATTCATAAAGAACCAGAATCGGAATCAATAATTGCTTCGGAATCAGAAATTTTGTAGTTGTATCGGAATCGGGAAAATATGAAAATCGTCCCATATATATATATATATATATATATATATATATGTATATATATATATATATATGTATATAGCGTCATAAGCTGCCTCGTACAAAATAAAGCAATTGTCAACCACCTTTGAAAAAGAACCTACTCAGCGACAAGTAATATGATTTCCGTCCTGAGAGATTGAGAGATCTATACCTGACGTACTCACTGTAATTTCACACAGGATTAGTGAAACTGCAGACAGGACATTCCTACTCAAAATCGGTAGTGCTCGACATATCAAAGATATTTGACAGGGCTTGGCATAAAGTTCTAATTCACAATATTTTTATCCATGGAATATTTGGAAATGTCCTCTTCACCATCTAATCCTTCTTCTCCGATAGGTTTATACAATTAATCGTCGATAGGGAGAAATCCGAAGCTCATAGGAGTGCCTCAAGGATCCATCATTGGCCCAATTCTCTTATCTTCATCAATGATCTCCTTAATCACATTCTAAGCTGATTTGTCGAAATATACGCAGACGACTCTACCATCTGTGGTAACATTTCAAATGACATCAACGACCAACATCTCTGAGTCTCTCCCTTTCGACCTTGAGCACGTGATGTAATGGGGCAAGAAGGATAGTTGGTTAATTTTAACGCATTTAAAACCAAACTTCCCCCACTCTCTATATGCCTAGATCCTCTATATATGTAATTTAGGTTTTCTTTACGAAGCGCATTTAATAAAATTAAAAATTTGGAATAACGCTCCGATTCCCACTTTGCCACAATCGTTATGAATGGCTCTCGTCTCAATTAACCACCCTGCTTCGACAACGTTTCGGAACTGATCTTCACCCTTGATCTGAAATTGAAGACTTACATTTAATTTGTTGCCAAGGTCACTGGGAAAATATCTGCGTCATTCTAACGTTCCGAAGGGTATCTCATCCTCAATGACATAAAAAAATAAAAATGAAAATACTGTTAGAAACCAATCCAATAAATGTTATCGTGGCATTTACTGGGTGGTTTTCGAACAGTATTTAGTTATAGTTTCATTTTTAAGACATTATCAAGACTTCCAATACTTAGGTGTCATTTTCGGTCATTTTCGTGTTCTTAACTAACGCTCGACACTATTTGTTTTTGTTTTTTTTTAATCTCATAAACGTTTTAATTTAAGTAAAAACACTACGAAATTTTCCAAATAAGTAGAAGAATAACTTACCTTGCCTTTGATAACAATTAGTTGGTATAAATTTGTTTTTGACCACTTTTATTTCGACCACTATGTATTATCAAACAAACCCAATATTTTCTGATCACGAACTTATATTTACTGCGATGAATTTCAGCATCCAGGTTTATGATGCTAACGGGTGGTGAGAAGGTGCTGAAAACCAGGCAAACATGTTTTTTTCTCTATATTTTAAAAAGAAAAGCCCTGTATTCGTTATAAAAGGAATTAATTATTTTAAAAATACTGAAAAAAATACTTTTAAAAACTTTATCCGTTATAAAAGTAATAAATTATTTTCAAAATCCTGCAAATGTAATTTAAATCTTATAATACGCTGTTAGTTTTAGAAACAGCTTGTAATTTCAAATTACCCGCCATTAATTCAGTTTCGCGCTAACGATTGTAAAGTCATTGTTCGAAACTTATGAATCGTAGAAAGATAATATTAATACATTTTTGACTGCATTATTTATGAGGACGTAACAGATCCTCAGAGACACCGACACGGCTCGCCGATTCTATGCATCGCATTCATATCAACGTTATTTAAACTTATGTTTGTGTTAAACTGGCTCTTCTTTGTTGTTTTCTGTCAAATTTCCATAGTTACAATTTTAAAATTAGGTTTTCTTTTAGAAGCGCATTTAATAACATTAAAAATTTGGAATAAACAAACCGTTTTGAAATCACGTTAAGATGCAAATATTTTATTAGAAAATATTATTTAATTTTCTGTTTTTGTTTTGTTTTATTTTAAAACTCGATATGTTTCTTATTAATTTCGGATAACAAAATATCCATCATCAGGAAGTAAAGAAGTTTTATTTTCGCAAATAAAAATGTCCGTGATCTTGTGTTATTGTATCGCGACTTCTCCTCACTTTTAGAATTTTAGGCGCGTGGTCGCTGTAATGTTTTAAGAATTGGCAAGAATCTCTAAGAAGCAACTGTGTTAAAATTAAAAACTTTGAATAAAGAGAAGTTTTGAGTGTTTTGAAACTACGTTAAGATGCAAATATCTTATTAGAAAAATAACTTCTCTCCACTTTTAGAATTTAAGGCGCGTGGTCGCTGTAATGTTTTAAGAATTGGCAAGAATCTCTTAGAAGCAACTGTGTTAAAATTAAAAACTTAAATAATAAATAATATGAATAAAGAGAAGTTTTAAGTGTTTTGAAACTACGTAAAAATGCAAATATCTTATTAGAAAAATAATATTCAATTTTGTTCATTGAGATGTTTCTTACTAATTTCGGATAGTAAAATATCTATCATTAGATCAGGAGAAACTATTTCTTTTATTATTATTTTTATCTTTTATTTATTTATTTATTTATTTATTGCTAGTTTGATTATTCGTAAAATGTCCTTGGCCTTGTGCTGCTGTATCAAGACTGTGTGCTGGTGTTCTCAGACGCAGTACTGTTGAAATAGAAATATTCACTTGGAGCATTTTTAGGCAGGTGGTCGCTGTTATGTTAAGAGAATTGGTAAGGATTATTATTATTTAAAAAAACGAGGCTGCTTTACAACCGGATTTTTCCAATGGGAAACGTAGTTCGTGTTCTGCTACTACACTTCATTTTGTTTTTTGTTTTTGTTTTTTTTGTCCTCGGTCAGTGAAAGAGAAATATCTCCCCTGGTTATTCCCCCATATTGGGAAGAGAAGATCTCCAAAAAACTAAGTTGAATCATGGCCAGGCATAAATATCTCAAGATATTCGAAATATCATCTGTGAAGATGCCGTTTATAATAACCGAAACTGATGTCGATTTTCGGCCAAATTCAAAGTGCTCATTTTCGGAGAGCTTACTTTTCTCCAAATAAAAAATTAACTTTGCTTTCGTGGAGAGGCAAGTAAATAGGGACTTAATATTGATCCTCTTCAATTCTAATGTAAACAAATCTTTGTGGAGCCGTCTTCTTCGATAGTCACTAGTCCCTAATAAACTTTTACCTATTCGACCCATTGTTTCCAATCTTCATGTAATGGCGGCCATCATAGTTTAATTGACGATCTACTTAACCGTAAATTCCTGGTTGCACGCTGGCATTAATTATTGTTGATCCATTAGTAAAAGAGTAAGATACTTATGCAGAAAACGACCTGTTTTTTTCTGCAGATGTTGCGCATTCATATTCTGTCAGCTTATGTAAACTGTCTGATTATGCCGAACACTAATCAAATTTAAAATGCTAGTAAAAAAAAAAAAAACAAAAAAACACTGATAGAAAACAATTATTGTATAGCAATTCCAATAGAGAAAATGGCAATAAAATAAAATAAATATAATCAATCTACAGGGTGTTTCGTTAATATTCTATTTTATTTTATTTATTTATTTATTTTTTGCAACATAATCTGCAGCAACAAATTAAGACATTTTTTGATTGTTTTTTTTGTTGTTGTTTTTTTTGGGGGGGGTCGGTATTATATGGCAATTATTTCTTGTCAAATCTATTTTCCTCTATAAATATAAGGAGATAGGCTTATTCCTAAGAGAAAACTCTTTGCAAATGTCTCGTAGAGAATTTTTTCCAATCGGTCACTGTGTGATTTGAATTGTATTTCTAATGAATTTGCATTTTTGGCAAAACGAAGGAACTTCTTTTTTTTTTTCGGAAATTGTAACATATCCTACAAACCCGCAAGATTCATCATGACAGTTTTATGACTTACTTTTGATGATTTAAATTTTTGCACGATTCTAACTAATATTTACTTTGCTGCATCCGTAGGTCGTTTCGACATATTCTGGCGGTTTACATAAGCTGCCAAAATATGCCGACGGAAATGTGGTCGTTTTCTACATAAGGACCAAATCTGAGGACAAAACACATGAAAAAGATATCTTTAAAAAAAACGGACGAAATTTTCAACTAGAGAAGTTCAGACAAATGCAATCGTTGATCAGCAATTGGTATTCAATTAATTGAAGGATGGAAAAGGGAGGGGGTTACGTCGATGGAATGAAGTTGGCGATATTCAGGCATGGGTAGAGATGGATGAGTTTCAATTTGCGTGTTGTTTTTCGGTGAAGGGTTGTGAGAAACGATTAAACAGACACAAAGGTGGATGAGTGAGGCCACGCGTCATGTTTGTCAACAGCGCGCGTCGCGTGAGGTGCAGATGGCCATCCAGCCGTTCCAAGGTTTGACACCACCGTTCGTGCAACACTGGAAATGAGAACGGGCTGGCAACACGTGTTTTTGAAAAAAAGAAATGGAGTTGGAGAATCGATTCTGTTTTTTTTTTTTTTTTTTTTTTTTAGTTATCTATTTATTTAATTTTTTAATTGTAGTCCGCTACATCAGCAGACGAGATTCGATATAAAAAAAAAGATGAGTGAAGGGACAGACTGAAAAACCAGGATAAAAAAGTAGCAGTAGCAGTAATAGCAGCAGCAATAGTGGTGGTAGTAGTAGTAGTAGTAGTAGTATCAGTAACAGGGAAGAGGAGGGAAAAGAAAAGAGTTTAAGCAAAACAGGAAAAGAAATAAAAATCAATATGGAAAAAACAAAACGACAGAAAAATATGAAAAAGTCAATGAGAGTGAGGGATGGGAAAAAGCAAGCATAAATTGCATTAGTAGTAGTAGTGGTGGTGGTGGTGGTGTGGCGGAGTGATTATATTCCTTGAGTTCTCACACTAATCGTAACGAGTAACGGCCTTCGAGCCGGGATCAAAGTGTAGGATCTGTTCCGGCAGATACTGCAAGCTATGACTAGCAAAGACCAGATGTGGGGGCAACCCCACATGCCTAACCTTTAACCAGCTCCCATTTCCCACCTCTCGGGAGCTGGTCCCCTTTTCCCTTCCCCCTCCCTTCACTCCTCACATTAAAAATTGGCCTTGTGCCTAATTTGCTCGGTGGGGGAGCAAATAAATACCATCTGTTCCGGCAGATACTGCACTTAAGATAATTTGTACCAGTCAATGGAGGGGAAACCCTCTATACTGGGACAATTATTATTTTTGGTAACCAGAGTGACCCCTTTTAGGGGAGCTGGTTTTTACCTCACATTAAAAACGGCCTTGTGCCTAATTTGCTCAGTGGGGGAGCAAATAAACACCATCTGTTCCGGCAGATACTGCACTTAAGATAATTTGTACCAGTCAATGGAGGGGAAACCCTCTATACTGGGACAATTATTATTTTTGGTAACCAGAGTGCCCCTTTTTGCCTGCTTTTAGGGGAGCTGGTTTTTACCTCACATTAAAAACGGCCTTGTGCCTAATTTGCTCAGTGGGGGAGCAAATAAATACCATCTGTTCCGGCAGATGCTGCAAGCTATGACTAGCTATGACTAGCAAAGACCAGATGTGGGGGCAACCCCACATGCCTGACCTTTAACCAGCTCCCATTTCCCACCTCTCGGGAGCTGGTCCCCATTTTCCCTTCCCCCTCCCTTCACTCCTCACATTAAAAATCGGCCTTGTGCCTAATTTTCTCGGTGGGGGAGCAAATAAATACCATCTGTTCCGGCAGATACTGCAAGCAAAAACCATATGTGGGGGCAACCCCACATATAAGACCTTGGTCAATGTAGGGGCAACCCTTCATACCAATTGTCACTATCCAGCTCCCCTACTCCCCGGGGAGTTGGTCCCCATTTCCCCTTCACTCCTCACTTTAAAAATCGGCCTTGTGCCTAATTTGCTCAGTGGGGGAGCAAATAAATACCTCAAAGTGTAGTATCTGTTCTTCAGATCTACACTTAAATTTCTTGTTCTCTGTCAGTGGAGGAGAAATCCTTCATGACTGAGACAATTTTTATTTTTGTTCCTTTTCTCCACAATAAAAAACAACGCTGGTGTCTAACTCTTTCCCGTGGGAAGGCATTGTAAATAGGAACTCCTCGTTGACAACAACGCCTGAGCAACAGCAATCCACCCACAATATATTAGTACTCGCTGTTCCATTTGAATATTGCTTATTTACTCACTTGGTGTGTTTGTTCTAGCCGTCAGCAGTGAAATGATGATCCGATGAAGAATCGAAAACGTTCGTCACACATACGAGCGGTATTCAATAAGAAACATCTCTGGCCCACTTCTCATATGAGTAGAGCGATAAAACTTGACATAGTTATTAGTTTGTTTGTTTTTTCTCTGCATAGCAACCGCCCAGAGTTATGTGCTTCTCCCATCGTTTACAGAACGTTTTTGTGGACCACAACCACGACGTTACTGCAAAACGCTTTCCTTTCAAAAAGAAATTCATGGCTGTAAAGAGGTCAAATTCAGAGCGTGTACATTTGTTGTATAGCATGCTGTGCGGCATGTGACTCCGTCTTGCTGAAACCACATGATCAATTGCCAAATCAAGCTGGACTCAAAATAACCGATAGCTGCGACATCTGCAATTAAAGAAAGTAGAGTGGTCAATTTAAAGTTCGCCGCCTTAAAAATAAAAAGAAACATCGTAATTATGAAATCAAAAATGGAAAAACAAATTTATTTATATATTTTTTTTGTTATCACATTTCGAGACCTTCTCACTTTTACTGATTTGGACATAAAAGTACAATATTTGAAAAGATGTGATGTGCTTGTGAAAAGCATTATAATTTTGAATTTAGGAAGATTCGCCCAAGGAAAATTCGTCCACGTAAAATTCGTCCGTAGAAGGTTCGTCCATTTTTACTAGATAGGAAAACATGGCCATTATTGAATAAATAGATTTCACTTGTCTGTTTGTATGTATGTATGTATGTATGTATGTATGTATGTATGTATATGTATGTATGTAGAGCTCAAGGATTGGTGTGGGCGTGTGTTAAAAGCACATAGATGCTCTAGAGTCATATATAGCTTCTATCAATCTAATCATCCCCATGTGCACGTCGTGAGTCTGCTACGCTAACGGGGCTCTGGTGAATGGCGAGTGTTCGGCACCAGAAAATTGAATCCCCACTGCCTTGTGGGATAAGGTTTTTGAACCAAAGGTTAAGGGTGGGATAACCCTGACAGAAACTAGCAGAGGAGCTTAGGCCCTGTTGACTGCGGCATTCATGACCCACCGGCGTGTGGACCATGCTCTGATTCCTAGCTGCCTAAGTCCCAGCAATGGGTAAATGCCATTAGCGGGGTAGAAGAAGCTCCTGCAAGCCGTGTTGGAGTCAATCCTTCTAGGAGAGGAAAACTCTTACGAGAAATCTGCGGTCAAAGCAATTACCAGTCATCTTGCAATGGCTTGTCACTGGGTTTTTGTTGCGGAGGCTTAGAGAGTGGCATTCGTGTAGTACAAGCGCTTGTCACTTTAATACAACGACGTACAGATGTTACTTGATATCTATCTTTTATCTCTTATCTTTTCTATCTTATCTTTATCGGTCGTTCTTTTATATTGCAAGTCCTTTGGCGACGGAGGAGTGGCAACGTGTATAGACAGTTTGAGGTACACAATCACAAATCTGCACAGAGGTGACAGGAACCCTATTTTAACATCGTTGCTGTGCCTTCACATGACAGAGGCCAGCTCCGGTGGGGGTTCATATGACTGAGCAGCCCTATTCAGGGAGAGCACTGCTCACCCATTGTCTTGGGAAAGTACTAGAAAAGGTGCACTAAAAATTGTCTGTCATACTATCACTGGTTAGTTTCCTGCGGCTAACGGTGGTTCATGTAAGCAGGAAAAAAACAAAAATGTATCTTCAAAAAAGAACAAAATTCAATTTATGCTGTTGGAATGTACGCACTCTTCTTGATAAAAGGTCATCCAACAGTCCAGAGCCCAGAACAGTGCTGGTCACTGCAGAGCTACAGAGACTTTATATAGATATTCCTGCTCTATTAGAGACCCGTCTCTCGGGAGAAGATCAAATGACAGAGGTATCATCAGGCTACACTCTTTTCTCGATTGGTAAACCGGAGGGTATCCGTAGAAATGGTGAAGTCGGTTTTGCGATTAAAACATCCTTGGTTGATACTATGGAATTTCCTTCCAGTATCTGTGACCGTATCATGAGACTTCGTGTTCCTCTCTCACACAACAGATTCATCACTATTCTTTCAGCCTATGCACCAACCCTTCAAGCGAGTGAAGATGACCTCTTGTGTTTCTATGAGTCTCTGCGCTCTGTTGTTGCATCTACACCAATTAATGAAAAACTTGTTATTCTTGATTCCAATGCCGTGTTGGGAAAGACTATGATACATGGAGTGCTCTTGGTCGCTATGGTATCGGTACCATGAATGCTAATGGCCTTAAGCTACTAGAGCTGTGTTCAGAATTTAATCTTGCTATCTGTAACACTTTTTTCACAGTAAATTGAAACACAAATCTACTTGGATACGTCCACGTTCAAAGCATGGTCACCTAATTGACTTCATCATTACTCGAATATGCGACTTTCGAGATGCATATACTGTTGGGTTGGTGTGTGTCATCACAAGTCGGTGAGAGGAAAGCTTAATCTATGACTCCGTAAGAAAGTTCGTCATAGTGCCGTTAAGGTACCTAGCCGTATTGATGTCGCCAAGTTAAAGTTGCCTGAAGTTCAAAAGAGTATGGCGGAAAAGTTTGATAGTCTTGTATTTGATGGTACATGGGCGAATTTCAAGACTCGGGTTTATTCTGCTGATGCTGAATTTTTGGGCTTCAAGAGGGATGCGAACAAGGACTGGTTTAAAAATAATCTTGAAATTAATCATTTGCTGATAAATAAAAAGACAATTTATGAATCTTTACTTCGTGAAGATCATTCTGATCATACAACTAATTTTCCACAATACAAAGAGGTCAAAGCCACATTGCAACGTGTACTAAGAAAAATGAAAAACCAATGGTGGATGAATATAACGGAGCAGATCCAAAAGGCGTTTGACACAAAGAATTTGAAGGAATCTTATGGACTCCTGCGCCAAGTATTTTATCCTCCTACCTCTTCAATATCTCCCCTGATGTCGAAAGATGGTTCTGGTGTCATTTAGGATCCAGAAAATATCTTGAAAAGATAGCAAGAGCACTTTACTGATGTGTTTCACAATCCCTCAGCAGTAAATACTGATGCAATTGATAGCCTACCACAATGTGATATCATATTCAGAATGGATCGTTTGCCTAGTATGGTTGAAGTGCAGTTGGCTATCGCACAAGTCAGCGGTGGCAAGACACCTGGTTTGGATGGTGTTCCGGTGGAACTTCTTAAGATTGGAGGTGGGAATATTGCTAATGCTATCCTTGGTTGTGTTGAGGAAATCTGGGATTGGATTGATGGTGTCTTGGTGACCCTGTTTAAAGGCAAGGGACAGAAGAATGTTTGTGATCACTACTGTGGGGTCACGCTTTTGGAAGCTGCGGGGAAAGTGCTCGCACGACTTCCATTAAACAGGTTACTGGAAGATGTTTGTCCTAATTCTATTCCAAAGTGACAAAGTGGATTTAGGTCTAGCAGAGGAACTATGAATATGATTTTTTTTCAGCCCGGCAATTCTAGGAGAATTATATTGAATAACAGATACCGCTGTATCAAGTGTTTGTGGATCTAACCAAAGCATTTGACACCATCAACAGGGATGCTCCTCTGTTTGAGCTTTGAGAAAGTAGGGTATCCTCCAACCTTTGTTAGAATATTCACGGAACTGCACGGGGGCATGAAAGCTTGAGTCTCGTTTAACGGAAAATTGTCTGCTGAAATCCTAGTTGCCACTAGTGTCAAACAAGGTGATATTCCTGCCCCTACTCTTTTCTCTATATATTTTGCTGCTCTACTTGCTCATGCGTTCTGGGATTGCGATAAGGTTGTCATGTTAAAGTTTAGAACCACAGGTCGCATTTTTATCTTAGAAGATTTAATGCCAGATCCAAGCTGCATCATGTCAAGGAGTTACTGTATGCAGACGATGCTGTCTTTTTTTTTTCTGTCACACACTGAGACTGATATGCAGCATATAATGGATAGCTTTGCTGACTCCTGCACTGCCTTTGGTCTGAGGATCAGTCTGTCTAAAACAAAGGTGATGTTCACTCCTGCACCGGGCCAGTCATACGTGGAGCCAAACAACATGGTCTGTGGTGCATGACTAGGAGTAGTTGATTCATTTGTCTACCTTGGTAGTTCTCTGTCGAGGGATGGCTGTCACGACACTGAAATCCGTAAACCAATTCAGAAGGCATCTGTAGCTTTTGGAAGGTTGGAGAAGAGAGTGTGGTCTGATCGTGGAATCACAGACATGATTAAGATCTGCGTTTACAAGGCCTGTGTGCTAACCTCACTGTTGTATTCATCGGAGACATGGACATTGCATCAAAGGCACATTAAATGGCTTGCAATATTTCACCAAAAATGCTTGAGACGTATCTTAAACATCAAGTGGCAAACACAAGTACCCGATACTGAAGAAATTGTGAGAGCATGTTGCTCTAGTGTTCAGGCATTTGTAATCAGATCTCACATGCGTTGGGTGAGCCACCTCTTTTGAATGAAAGATTGTAGGCTGCCAAAACAATTTTTACGGGGAGCAGGAAAATGGCAAACGCCTTCAACAGAAGCCTAGGAAGTGGTTCAAGGACTCTACAAAGAATAATTTTAAAGTCTTACAAATCGACATCGACACATGGGAAGAACTTGCTCTGCAAAGGCTGAAGTGGTGAAAGCTTGTACGTGAAAGCTGTGATGCTCTTGGGAAAAGAAAGATGGCCCACAGCAATCTGAAGTGATAGCTTCGCAAAGGTTTTATTGGTGGTCTTAACCATGACACACAGAGCTGGAAATGCGAACATTGTGAACGAGTGCTTTTGTCAAAAGCTAGTTACGTCACCCACCTTAAGTCGCACAAAACTCCTGTTCAGGTTAACTTTGCCCCTATTAGTCCGAACCAAACGACCTGTTTAATATGCAGTAGAATTTGCAAGTCTATTGCTGGTTTGAGAAGACATGTGGTTGTTCATAGGAATACCCTTCAACGTCCAGAGGAAGTCAACTCAGCGAAAATTGCTCAATTTGTATGTCACATCTGTATCAAAATGTACAAATCTGCGGCGCGAGTGCAGAGTCATCTGAGAGTGCATGGACGACCAGATTATGGAACTCAATGTGACGGCGATCATCTGGAAAGATGCAGCAATCATCATGTATGTATGTATGTATGCATATATAAAACTTTCGACAGAGGCGACGAACTTTCACGAGATCTGTATCATTTTGAAACTCGACCCATTGGAGGCGATAATGTCTCAGAGGGCTTTTAAACACTCGCCAATCCATGTGATGATATTAAGAAATAAGTTGTCCCCCCACTTAATTTGAAGACGAATGCC
The DNA here is from genome assembly GCF_053919585.1 of Euprymna scolopes. Taxonomy (NCBI): domain Eukaryota; kingdom Metazoa; phylum Mollusca; class Cephalopoda; order Sepiida; family Sepiolidae; genus Euprymna; species Euprymna scolopes. The sequence continues at coordinate 94,932,969 of NC_136493.1, forward strand.
GTCATGATACCTTATCAAAATTGCCGGCAATGCATGCGTTGATAAACTCACGTTGTCCCCGCCCAACCCATAATTTAAAAAGAAATGTCATCTGAATTACTTTTTTTTTCTAATTACTACATAAATACAAAAGATTAATAGTAAACAACATGAATGAATGAATTGAATTTGCGCATGCGCACAAACACAAAAATGGCGGCTAGTTTGAATGAGCAATATTTGCATGTTAATTTGCTGATGTCTGAAGGCATTATCCATGCATGTAAATAAAGAATTTACTCGCTATAAACGAATATTATTTCCTGAGAATGTTAGTATTATGTTACCAGTAGTTTGAGGGTTTACTTGCTAAATACTGACACACACACACACATACGTCTACTGTTCGATTTATATAGATGGGTCGTGGAATTGCAGTCATCCGCAAAAAATCTAGCTAATTTGCATATTCTGTTAAACGTTCATTTTAATTAATTCCCTATTAGGTTTTCCGGTTTTCTTATAGAAGGATCATCTTTAGTTCATTATTACGTGTCATTATATTATATCATGAAATATTGAGATAACCTGCCGCAGTATTAATGCAGATATTCTACATGATTTATAGTGCAATGTTTGCGTAAAAAGCTTATCGTAAACACAAAACTCTTTCTATATATATTTATGTATGCGTATACATATGTGTTTAAAACTTGCCTACGAAATTCCTCTTTTAGTTTATGGTTTACGCACATGAAACTTAATAAATAAGGTATTCGAACTAATGCGAAACTGTATATTTGGGTTTTAACCGGGGAAAATCGGTGCAAAAGTGTGAAAATATAAAAAAAATAGAATTTGCCTGGTGAAGGTTGAACGACGGCATTACGAATATGCATGCGTAACGTAATTGCTATTGATTCATGTTTTAATTTTTAGCCTTGTAGCAAACATGTCTTCATAGTTCAGGCATTAACGTCAAACGAAAAAGTAAATAGTAAAGTAATGGTTTTGGTTTCGATTCTTGGTTGAGCTCACGAGTCATTTTTTTTTAAACTTTTTAAATCACTAGCATGGGTGTCCGGCATTGCCCGGGTGTTTGGATGTGTATGTTGAGCAAAAAAAAAAAGTGGTAGTAGGAAGGCAGGCTCGAACCCTTACCACAAAGGAGGAAAAGAACGGAGGAAAACCTGACGTTTATGCTGTTACGATCACCGCTAAACCGGAAGCGACATTTTTTTAAATTAAGGCTAGACAATCTAAAGGAGAGGATAACTTTCAAAAACATCGGCGAAAAAAGTGACCCACCCCTTTAGAAAAGTGCCTAGTTGAAGGGGAATATATTAATGTTTTTAGCCAATTTTTCGATATTTGTCGCATGAAAGATCGAATTTCAAAACGATACTGATCTTGATAAAATCCGTTGCCTCTATTGAAAGTTTAAGGCAGACATGCAATCAGACATACATACATACATACATTTATATATTTTTATTTTGGCCAAGATCAAAATGTAGGTTCTATGGATGTCAGGTGCGAACGAACACCCCATAATTTTATCATACCATATTTCTTCAAACTGAAACATAATTATTAAAGTATACTTACGCAGATAGATATGAAAAGTCTTTATTAAAGTTTGTGCCTATTTCCATTCTATGGAGGCCAGGCGTGAACGCACCACAATTTTATTATATAATCCCTATTTAAGTTAAAACATACTTATCAAAGTAGTATTATGTACATCTATATCAAAAACACTTGTAAACGTTTTTTTTTATTTTTAAATTTTTTATTTCCATACTTTGTGGACCAGGCGCGAACGCAAACCCCACAATTTTAATTAACCACCGTTCTGCCAGATCAAACATACCCATTCCTGTGTCTCGATACATCTTCTATCATTATATGTAATCAGTTTTTTTAAATTAGTCAACTATGTAGGAGCCTATTCGTGACCACACACACACACACACACACACACACATTCAGCTTTATATTATAGAATATATATATATATATATATATATATATATATATATATATATATATATATATATAATAAAGATCGAATAATTATTACATACCTCCAGACACTAGTGTTTCATCCTTTCTGGAATCATTAACGCAGAATAGATTCGAATCCAGAAACAGAAGTCATCTCTGGCTACAGTAGCAAGTGCCTAATCCTTTCGGCTACCGTTAACCGCGAGAAATATTGTTGAATTTTAAACATTTATTTTTAAAATGTTTTTTAACGTCTGTCAGAGTTATATATATATATATATATATATATATATATATATATATATAATGGTTCAATATTTTCCTCGATTCCGATACAATTATCGATTCGACACGAAATTTCCGATTCCGATACAATTACCGATCCTGATTCGATTCTTTATAAATCTTTAAATGTTTAACTATAAAATTGTTTTTCTTTTTCCCCGACATGAAAACACATGTTACATGTGCATATATTTTCTCAAACGTAAAGACACACTTGGGTGGGGGTAATCTATGGATTTCAGCTTTATTGATAGTCTAAAATCAATAAATATTTATTATTTCATTATTACTACAAGATGTAGAAGATTTTGCTTTATACAAACTCAAACAAAAAAGATAATTAAGGGAATTGGTTTTACATTAGGAAAATAAGCACAAATTCCTCGATTTCGATATTGGTTTTGATATCCCAAATGTTCTGATTTTTTGGATTTCTGATTAATCGTCCCAACACTAATATAGGGTCATTCCAAAAGTAATGGCGTTTACCTTTTATTGCACCCGAATAAACCAGCTGGAATTCTTGCACCACGTAAAACCCTAAAAACACTTCTTTAGAAGCATACGTGAAATAGCATACACACACATATATCTATGTATATATATATATTAATATGTGTATATATTAATATATATATGCATGCATATATATATATATATATATATATATATATATATATTATAAGGTGAAATTAAAGCCAAGAACAATGCGAGATTTTTTTTTATATAGAGTAAAATTGTTTCAACTCTAAACAACAGTAGTTTTTTGTTTTTTTTCTGTTGTATCCAATGGTGTTATAAATCTCAATATATTTCGGACTTATTAGTCCTTTTTCAAGAGAAGACAGCGGAAGAGTCTTCTTCATGAGTGCAAACTCTGTCTGGCCGAGACTGAGGGATATAAGTAGGTTATTTTCTTCAACAATGCTTCAAGCAAACGACAACCTACTTATATATATATATATATATATATATATATATATATATAGTAACGTATAACATATATATGGCGATTAAGCTACACTGAATATTTCGCGTTTCATCCACTCTATGACTCTTCAATGTAGCTTAATCGCCATATATATTTTATAAATTACTAACTAGCTCTACCTACGTATTGAGCACTTTTGAAGTAAATATTTAAAGTTTACGCATAAATTTATACTTTCGTATATTAATTTTATGTAAGTGAATTAAGTAGTTATATATATATATATATATATATATATATATATATATATATATATATATATATATATATTAGTCCTCGCGCGAAAGAGCAGGACACGAAATGTTTTAAATAATAATAATAATAATAATAATAATAATAATAATAATAATAATAATAATAATAATAGAATGACAATAACAAAGACTTTCGCTGGCGAGGACTACTATTGACCGTAACTAGTTATACAATCCTTTTGAAATTTTCATCGTTATGTACTGGATATTTGTTAATGAAACCTATATGAAATATGTTCCTTATTAAATTTTAAAGATTTTCTATTCTGAAAGAAGTCTTAAAAAATTTAATCTAAAAAATTATTTTAAAGTTTTTGTTTAAAAAAATTCAAATTTTCTCATTATTCAGACCTGTATTACAAAGAGGGGTTGCAAAAATGAGTTGTGGTGTGAGGAGAAATACAAACTGAAACAGAGAGAAGGAGAGTTTTTGAATATAATCTTAAAAAGACATACCGATACAAGTTAGAAAAGCATTTCATCCAAGGCATGAAAATTGTTAAACAAAAATGTTTTTACTATAGGCTTTAAAAATAAAGGTACAAGATTCAATTTGAAATTTATTTATCTTCAAAGTGCACTTTTATAAATTTTACAAAGTAAGGTATAAAAATTTAATTTAAATTGAATCAAAAAATTACGTTGGAGTTATTTTATGTAATGTACATTTTGTTGCAATTAAAAACATTATCTTTCATCTAGCAATTAATGATAAAGATATAAAATTTTCAATGATTTTTTTTTTAAAGTGCAACAGAATGTACATTGCATAAAAAAATCCAAGGTAATTTTTTGATTCAATTTAAATTAAATGTTTATACCTTACTCTGTAAAATTTATAAAAGTACACTTTGAAGATAAATAAATTTCACCTTTATTTTTAAAGCTTATAGTAAACACATTTTGTTTAACAATTTTCATGCCTTGGATAAAATGCTTTTCTAACTTTCTAACTATGTAAATACCGGATCTATGTGTGTCTATTCCTGTTAAAGCGGTAAACTATAAAACAGCCGTCGGCAATACTCATCCTGCGGGCTACACCCGACCCGCGAGTGTATTTTATCCGGCCCGCTATCTTACCCTAGACACGATAAAATTTAGGCAAACTAAACTAAAGACAGTTGGAGGCCTGACTATATCGCGTGGAATTTTATTTTTTATTTTTACGTGGTGATTACTATATTTTTAGGGGAGGGGGTTTCTTCCAGATATCTTTTCGTTTTGTTTTTTTTATTATTTATTTATTTTTTTTTTTTTTTGAATGAACACAAAGAAGCCGATGGAAGCTAAAGGGAAAAAATGTGGATTCGAAGTGCCGAACTTTTAAGGATGCTTTGAAAAACAACTTGTTCTTGTTTGTCTTCTTCTTCTTCTTCTTCTTCTTCTTCTTCTTCTTCTCGCAAAATGTGTTAGCTTAATTTGTCAAGAAATATTCAAATATTAAATGGCATTGTACACTCGCCAATCTACAAGAAAGAGTTTTTTTGTGTTGTTTTTAGAGAGAAAAGAACAAGATAATTATCACTTTCAAGATCCACAGTGGGTTGTCAAGTTAGCTTTTTTAGTGAACATCACATCCCACATGATTACTCCGAATCTTTAGCTTCAAAGAAAGAAAAACATTGTATTTGAGATGTTTGGTCAAATTACTGTTTTTGAGAGAAAGTGTCGACTGTGGGAATCATAGCTTCAAAAAGGAAACTGCTCTCATTTCCCAAGTCTCCAAAATCACAAGACAGATATCTTTGTGAGCTCTTTAAGATGCGAGTTTTCCTCTCGTGTTGCTGACTTCCGGAAATATAGAATTTTGTTTGAGTTATTTCGTCCTCTTTACGAAACATGTGGAGCAACTGGCAAAAGATTATCAGTTGGAGTTAATTGGCTTAAATTGCGACGAATCTTTGAAACCGAAATTTCATTTTGAATCCACTGCTCAGTTCTATAAGGAATATATATTGCCAAGCGGTAAATATAAAAACATCATGGCTAATTCGAAACGGACGATGTCATTTTGCTCAAGAGGACAGTTTTGCCCCAATTTCATATGATGTTACGAAGAACATTACGTTTAGCAAAAGATTTCTAATTTTGATCGAAACCCATTTTCTGATTTTGATTCTAGAAAATTCCGGAATTCAACGCTTACGTAAATTAACTTTTTTTTTTTTTTTTTACATAGAAATCGCCACTTATCAAGGCCTAGAAGCCACTCGAGGATAAGCGTTTCAAAGAGTCGGTTTTAATTCATGTCTGATGAGCATGGATCAATTCAAAGCCAATCTAGTATATAAAAAAACTAATGTGCAGATAAGTGTTTATCATGTACGTAACTGTCACAGAACGAAGATGCCATATTCCAAAAATCACGCAAATTTATTAAGTAATATTTTTTCTATAGAAATTTTTTTAACGATTTTTAACTGTTTTTATAGGAAATTGTAGCCATTGCAATGCTGATTTTGATCTCTATAGTTCGATTTGTGCTATTTTCCCTTATTTCTTAAACATGGCGGATTAAAACGTAATGTCTCCCATGATTTTTGGAATATGCCATTTTCTTTCTGTACATAATTCTTTTAAGACTTTTGTTTTAATTAATTTATTTATTTATTTTATTTTATTTATTATTATTATTATTATTATTATTTTTATTATTATTATTATTATTATTATTATTATTATTATTATTATTATTATTGTTACTACTACTACTACTTTTATTTTGTATTTTCTTTTTGAAAATAGGTTTAATTTAAAATAAGTACCTACATCTCATATACTTGAATTTCAAAATGGTTGGGGTATGATAAAAACTTTAATTAAAGTCCTAAATATATATATATAAATAAAAACAACTTTTATTAAAGTCGAGAGCAAGGACGATAAATTTAATGCCACAATGAAACGATATCAATTTAAATTGGATTGGTTGTATCAGCCTAGGTATAGAAGAGTCGTAATCAACAGTTCTTTTCCGACTTGAAAAAGTAAAGGCGAGCAATCTCTTACATCCTGCTAAAGAGTTTTAATCTACGCAAGTCAATCAGAAAAGCTGTTCATAAATCTGTCAATTTGACCAAAGATTCGCAGGCAATAAAATAGTTTTATCGAATTAACTACAGACCATATTACGTACCATAGATGTCTAGTATGAGAGCTCGGTAAGTTTTTATCACCCGCATCATCTTTAAGACACCTCTTCTTTCTCGGTTTTGATTCCTTTGATCTTTTTAATGTCGGATACAATGACAAAATATACTCCTTCCTCAAAACCCGTAAAATTATCCGCGCGCAATCGGTTTAATGGATAGTTCAAGATTGTCATAAAGTTTCCAAGCCGAATTTTGTTCCGTTTTTTTATTTTATTTTATTTTATTTTCATTGTCCGACAATCAGAGTTAATTCGTGATTTGCTTTCCGCGGAAGTCCATTTAGCCTACTCTGTATTTTCGGATGTTTATTATTTTATTGCTTGTTTTGTTTTGTCTTGTTGTTGATGTCATCGATTTTAAGATGAATTCGTCAATAAACCAAACTATCGAGTTCGCGTTCTACATAGAATTTTGGGCGGACGTTGGGAATCTGAGCCTTAAGCTTTACCTTATAAATTCCACAATTTTCACTTTTTTAAAAACTTTTTTCTTGTTAATATCATTCAATAGAGACTTATGTATCAGATAATTAAAAAAAATCATTTTTTATTTTTTTACTCTAAAATAACCAGACGTAACTCAGTGTTCACTAACCATTTAATAAACGAAACACGTTCCGAGTGAACGCTGAGTTACGTCCGGTTATTTTAGAGTAAAAAAAAATGGATCTTAAGTTCGTGTTTAATTTACTACAACGTTATAATAGAAAACTGAACAAGCCGTGAAAAGTCATAAAAAATGATTTTAAATGTATTTTTTTTTAATTATCTGATACACAAGTCTCTATTGGATGATATTAAGAAAAAAGTTCAAAAAAGTGAAAATTGTGGAATTTATAAGGTAAGGCTCAGATTCCCAACGTCCGCCGATTTTTGTAAAATATGTAAATATAATGGACGCCTCACGTTTTATCCACTTCTTTTTATTAGCCGTCTTCACTAATACCATGTTTTAACTCACTTTAACTTCAAACAACACATATGACATCCTAGAACGTTTGCGACTACTAATAGAGGTGAGCAGCTAAATGTCTCTTGACATTATATTTAAACTTTCGCAGGTTAATGCAGCCAGAGAAGCAGGAAACAGATATAATTCCAAAGTCTATCAGTCTGAAGGAATAATCTATTAGAGTAGAAGTCTTTCTCGTAAATACTATATCACCTGTTTCCACGTTTCCGTTTGGTTATTAAAAGCGCACGCTCTACGCGAAATGAAGCATTACAAACTAATCAATCTTCAACATAGATTCTACGCTACATCTATAAACTTGTTTTAAAGTATTACTAGCAGGCGATCCGGTGTAGCCCTGTCGTAATATACGCTTAAATATAATATTTTAATTTATGCAGATTTCGTATTTATTATTATGGAGCCAATTCTCTTTCGATTAAAATATTGCACCTAATATATAGTGATGTTTTCAAGAATAATAAGAAATTAACCTGTGTGTTATCAGCTGTAATTCAAACCAAAATACATAGCTTTCCAGCCTTATTCGTTAGCGTACGACCTAATTCTATGCGTACACAAAAGCAGCAAAAAATAACGTTGTTTTGCATGCGCAGAAAAACTTTTAAATAATGCATGCACAGAAAAAGTCTACATTCGAAATTTCATAATGTTGACCATTTTACAATTTATACTTTTAATTCAGTTAGCATACACACTACTTGACTGTATATATATTATTTACTAATATATGTATATATATTATTTACTAATATATATATTATTTACTAAAATATATATTATTTAATAATATATATATATATATATATATATATATATATATATATATATATACATATATAAACTGAGTCAATCGCTTTATTGCAGATTAGTAAAATGCCAATATTTCACTAAATATACGTCACAAAAAATAAAAATTGTATAATCAAATGACTGTTTTAAGGTTAGTTATTTCACAAAATATTATTCAAATCTATCCGATATTCACGGAGTTATGACATTTTAGTTATTATCAAGTAATTTTTACTGTCCATAGCTTTATTGCAGGTCTTTTAAAATGCCAAAAAAGGGGTGATTAACGGTTATCGAAAAGTAAAAGACTGTTGCTGAACTCAGCTATGGAGCTGAAAAGGGATTCAAGAACATTGGCTTCATTCGTGAAGAATCCAAACACCAAATCCAGAAAGGATAAGGGCACCAGGGAAACCTTTCACATTGTGATATTCGGAAATTTCGAAGAGGAGTCACCCGAAACCCAAACAACACCAGTGATTCCTTTTTAGCAAGATCTGGAATCGCTCCAAGATCCTGGCAGGCCCGATCTAATGTGTTGCATGAGATGGCAAGCAGCATCCAAACTATTCCAAGGCTTCCATTGCTCAAACAACATAGGGAGAAACGAATGGCTTGGGCACAGAATTACATGAAAATGGATTTCCAACATGTCCTATAAACAGATGAAACCTGTGCTCCTCTTGACAATCCAGATGAATGGCCAAATTTTGAAACTTGAACGGAACTCCAACCCTTTACAGAGTTCATCCCCAACAAAGAGGTGGAGGCATCCAGTTTTGGGCGGGAATCATATGGGATAAGTTGGTTAGATCATTCCGAGTTCCAGAAGATGTAAAACTTACCAGCAATGCGTACAAAGCCTTTTTGGATAAAAATTTGTCACCATGGCTAGATGATCTACTATTGTCACGTCGCTTTCAGTTGATTATTATGCAGTACAATGCATCATCCCATTCTGCTAGGGCGACTGCAGCCTTCCTTGAATCTATGGGCTTCTTTGGAGAAACCCACATGAGCTGGCCACCGTGTTCTCCGGATCTTAACTCTATTGCACATTTCTTGTCAATATTGAAAAGAGGTGTTATGAACGAGGAGAGCAATTTACTTAAACGGATGTCCAGTGGAGGAAAGTAGCCGATGTCACCAAAAACATAGCTATTTTTCAGATTAAACAATTGACTTCTTAGGTGGACAAAGGGTTGTTAAAAGTTATTTAAAAAAATGGTGGATATGGCGATAAATAATTCATTTATTTCAGGCTTCTCATCTAGGATTTGCTTTTGTTTATTATTCTTTAGCAGAAAAATATAATAAAAAGTAAAGTTTTCATGATTAGGTATTGTATCTTTGCCCTAATACAACATTTTAAGAGATTTGCAATAAAGCGGTGGACAGTGCAAATTCCTTGGTAAAGAATAAAATGCCAAAACTTTGTGAATATCGCATGAATTTTGGGAAATAACTAACCTTAACAAAGTCATTTGATTATACAATTTTTTTTTGGACAAATATTTAGTGAAGTATTGATATTTTACAAATCTGCAATGAAGCTATTGACGCAGTTATATATATATATATATATATATATATATATATATATATATATATATATATATATATATATATATATTGCGTACTAGAACGTTTTATCTTAAACTCTACGCAATTATGCAGAAGGTAGAATATACATAGAATTCAACTTAATATTGAAATGAAACCAATTATCTAATAAAAACATAAAATGAATAAGTAATTTATCAAGACTACCTTTTCACAGGAATATGCAAATTAATAAACCTTCATGTAGTTCGCACATTCATGACTGAGTACCTATTTACAATGCCTCTCCATGGGACAGAGTTAGACACCAGGGTCCTTTTTTAACTTGGAGAAAAGGAACAAAAATTAAAAGTCTCAGTCGTGAAGGATTTCTCCTCAATTAGAAGAGAACAAGAAATTGGAACGTAGCATCCGCAGAACAGATACAACACTTTGATCTTGATCCGAAGGATGGCTGAGTATATTAAATGATTCCCGCCCAAAACATGATGCCTCCACCTCTTTGTTTTAAATAGAAAAAGTAGGCTTTTAATATCAATGTCAGAGCGAGAAAATCATTCCGCTTTATACGTATCTAGAAGATTAGATAGCGTGTGTTTATATAACTTATTTACGTTTAGTGGGGGTTTTTTTATTCTGTTAATATGGCGGATGTATTTGCTCTGTCCAGTGCCATTCTAGTTTATTATATGGAGAGAAGGATTGTCTCCAAAATTGTGGGAAATTCAGAGTTGATATTTGTGTTTTTCTCTTAAACGCCCTGACTTTCTGATTGTTCAATTGTACTTTTAGTTGATCAAGCCATCCTCTTCAAGCACATGGATTTTCATGGCCTTTTCTAGGGTGTGATTATACATCACTAATTGCCACCTCCTTGTTAGTGACTGATTATTCTAATTAGGGGGAAGGAAGATAAGAGCGCTTACAAAGAGAGAACGAAAATGAAATATTGCAATGAACGAGTATCAGACTCCCCATCTCTGTCTGTTTCCCTTTCGCGCCCTCTCTTTCTATCTCTCTCTCTCTCTTTACTATGAGGACAGGATACCTCGTGTACAGGGTCAACTATCTCGTGATGATTTCTCGCGAACAATACGTATAAGCAGGCTATCATTATGAACAAATGTTACGTTTATTAGTCTAATATCGTAAACGC
>NC_136493.1:94946622-95011622 GCF_053919585.1 Euprymna scolopes
CCTCGTTTGTTTATTATATTTAGGAACATCAGTTGTACTATATAGCTGTAGATTGTAATTTCATCAACTCTAAATAACAATTATCAACTCTAAATAACAATTATCAACTCTAAATAACAATTATATTGATAATATATTTAATTACATTTATTTGAAATTATTACTTCCGACATCGATTTTTTTTAATAAAGGAGTAGAATATTTCCCCTGGTTAGTTTTTTTTATATATTCCGAAGTTCGAAAGATTAAAAAAACTGTTCTCAAATTAATTAATTTGGTAATTGCAAGGCATTTCTAGCGTGGAAAAATAGTTTCATGTAGACAGAAAAATATTTGGTTATATTTTTTAAATATTCGATACTCTTGCATAATTTGACGCGGATTCTCGGGAAACCAATCAAGCATTGGTTTAAGCCGAGCGTTGTAACAGACGCTTTAAAAACAAACACACTGGAAAAAATACAAATTTAAAGGACCTAAAATATCTTAATTTATTTTATTTTATATATATATATATATATTTTTTGCAAAATATTTATCAATAAAATTTGTGTTTTTCCGTCAATAAAATATAAAAAGTTTTACTTTTCTTCACTGTAAATTCTTAGGTGTAATTACAAGTTGTTTTTTTTTAAGACTTTTTATTTAATCAAGTTTTTTTCTGTTTTAGTGTGGGGGCACAGAAATTTTACATACATATATATACATACATATATATATATATTAAAGAAAAAATATGTTTACGGAAAGCGTAAATTGTTGGGTTAAAGTACAGAAAAAGATTTTTTTTTTAAGGAAACTAAATATCTTCATTTTATTTTTTTTTTTTTTACGGCTGTTCATTGTCGGTGGAAGATCTTTCTCGATATAAGGATATTTCCTTAGGAAACTTTTACTTCGGTCGACTGTTGAATGGCCATCGACGGCAAAGAGGGAGGAGATAGGGTAAAGAAAATGTGTAAGTGTGCTCCGATATAATACCGCATTCCCGTCGCATATTTTTAAGGGTAGCCATTTCGGATGCCCATAAATGATTTTTACTATTGTTAGAATCTCACCTGGTGAAGAGGGTATAACGTACTTCTTTTGTATGGCGATTACATTTACACGTTTTTATCTGTTCTTTTATTTTTGAAAGTGTTGTGTATGTATGTGGGAGTTTCGACGTTACCCACGCTGAAAATGATAAATATCCTTAGTATTGTAGGTGTGTTGAAAACGGAACTTTATGTCGACCCCGGCAACGCCGGGCCCCCACGCTAGTATATGGGAAAAAAAGAGAATTCCAGCAGAGTGCTCTATTATAAGAAAAAGTTCCGAAAATAAGAGCGTATTATTTAATTTTTTATTAACAGAAAGTGTAGATGGGACAAGTCATCAGTACTGTCGGTTTCACAGCTGATAATAGGGGAGCGTTTTAGATACGCATATCAAGCTCTCATCAGCCGATACTCATATATATACAGAGTGTCCCAAAAAGATGGATATACACTTTGAATGATTTTAAACCAGATGTTTGTGTGAAGAACTACAATAATATCAGGGTATCTCCTTTTACGCTGAACATCCACAAAAATGCCAACATCAATATATTACATATGAAAGAGTCCACTGTAGAATTTCCACAGGTCCCGCTAGTTAATATTAATTTAATTGAGAATTATCCAATTAAAGTCCATGAAAAGCAACCCAGAAGATATCCTTTAAACTTGAAACCTAAAATATACCTACATACCTTTAAACTTGAAACCTAAAATATACCTACATAACTTGCTATTTCTACAACTACCTAGATAGAATTTAAGCTGTGATTCCCAATACTACACTTACATCAATAAGCTTCATGCGTTGTCTCCAGTGATTTCTAAAAAATAAAAAAAATAAAGTCTTTTAAATCTTAATTTTAAAAATAAAACTTTGTATAATTAATAAGGAAAGGTTTTAGTTGATAGATCTTATGCCATTGTCAGCAGTGTCTAATAGTAATAAGATTACCTCATTCCTTACGCCATTACGCTTTTAGCTGCAAACGAGACGAATTTTCTCTGTGTGTTCAATTGCTAAGCAGACCGGACATTTTTCTTCTTCTTTTTTTTAAACTAAAATTGGTTTATGACTCAGACGTTTACAGGTGCTCAAGTCTCTAATTCTGAGTGCTCTGCATACAGCCGAACAACAGATTTTAATTGATCAGACTGTCTGAAGATACTGGCTTATGGACCTAAAATGCGCCAAACATCGTCTTTATAGTTCTTTTCTTTTCTAGAAACTTAATGACGCCGTGCAAAGCAGAAAGCAAAAGCAACAATTTCTTGATGAGCCGTTTCCCAATTTACCAAATTTCCACTAGTAACGGTTACTAAGATATTGTCTCATTGACTACTGTACACTTTTTAACCCTTATACTCGAGTGACTCCGATATTAAAAAAAATTTCCTCTGCAAAATAAATAAGCCGAATACCATACCACAAATATTTTTTTCAAAATATGAAGAAATTTAACCATATATTAAAAAAAAAATAACAACCGTGTTTAGCATTAAATAACTCGAAACTGATGATACGCAAAATAACCAATCCAAACATAATAATTAAATATTTGGAGATATAAACAACGTGAAATACTTTTTCTTTTAATGATTGAATTTTACGTTCATTAACACGAAAACTAGTGTCGTAAAACAAGCCAAAGCAAACACCAGGGTTTAATATTTGAAGATATAAACGACTTAAAGTATAAAAACTTTTTACCAAAATTCAGCATTAAAAAACAAAAAAAGGTTGAAATGTCGTAAATTCAAACAACGACACCAATCCAGCTTAACAACTATAGTGAATTATTTTAAATAGCACGGCCATAGAACAATTATTGTCCAACGTTATTAACGCCTATTTTCCTCATCATTTCCAGTTTGCAATGTCAAATTTTCACTCACATATATAAATTTCATGATTTGGAGATAATTTTGCTTTTAGTAATATCTTGGATCGGTGTTTATGAAAATGCCATTTCTAAATTCCATCTTATCAGCAATGTAACTAGACTCAATCGACCCTTTAAATTATAATTGTATTGCCTTTAACTCAACTCTCAAAAGCTATTTGATTTCAGAATGTAGTAGAGAAAATTAGTCCGCTCGTTATTTACTGATCCCCGCTTGAAATCATTAAAATTTAACTTACCGATAAGAAAATAAAGACAGAACTAATCGATTAGAACACAAGTAGAACATATTCATTGAGAAAATAAAGCCAGAACTAATCGATTACAACACAAGTAGAACACATTCATAGAAAAAATAAAAATAGAACTAATCGATCGGCATAAAAGAAAAACCTAATCAATAAGAAATTTAAGACAGAACTAATCGAACAGCGCAAACGGAGAACTAATCGATGAAAAAATAAAAATACAACTAATCGATCAGAACAAAGCAAAAAACTAATCGATAAAAAAATAAAAATACAACTAATCGATCAGAACAAAGCAAAAAACTAATCGATGAAAAAATAAAAAATACAACTAATCGATCAGAACAAAGCCAAAAATTAATCGATGAAAAAATAAAAAATACAACTAATCGATCAGAACAAAGCAAAAAACTAATCGATAAAAAAATAAAAATACAACTAATCGATCAGAACAAATCAAAAAACTAATCGATGAAAAAATAAAAAATACAACTAATCGATCAGAACAAAGCAAAAAACTAATCGATAAAAAAATAAAAATACAACTAATCGATCAGAACAAAGCAAAAAACTAATCGATGAAAAATAAAAATACAACTAATCCATCAGAACAAAGCAAAAAACTAATCGATGAAAAAATAAAAAATACAACTAATCGATCAGAACAAAGCAAAAAACTAATCGATAAAAAAATAAAAATACAACTAATCGATCAGAACAAAGCAAAAAACTAATCGATAAAAAAATAAAAATACAACTAATCGATCAGAACAAAGCAAAAAACTAATCGATGAAAAAATAAAAAATACAACTAATCGATCAGAACAAAGCAAAAAACTAATCGATAAAAAAATAAAAATACAACTAATCGATCAGAACAAAGCAAAAAACTAATCGATAAAAAAATAAAAATACAACTAATCGATCAGAACAAAGCAAAAAACTAATCGATAAAAAATAAAAATAAAACTAATCGATCAGAACAAAGCAAAAAACTAATCGATAAAAAATAAAAATACAACTAATCGATCAGAACAAAGCAAAAAACTAATCGATAAAAAATAAAAATACAACTAATCGATCAGAACAAAGCAAAAAACTAATCGATAAAAAATATAAATACAACTAATCGATCAGAACAAAGCAAAAAACTAATCGATGAAAAAATAAAGACGGACTTGATCGATCAGAATGTAAGAAAACCCTTACCGATAATAAAAGAAAACGAGAACTAATCAATCAGAACAAAAGAACAAGCTCATCAATAAGACATGTAAAACAACTAATCGATCAAAGCAAAAGAAACCCCTAATCGATAAGAAATTTAAGACAGAACTAATCGAATAGCACAAGAGAATAGCCTAATCGATAAAGAATAAAAAAACTACTAATCGATCAGAACAAATGAAAAACTAATCGATAAGAGAAATAAAACAAAATCAATCAATAAGAAAAGTGTATGCTTGTCAGCTCGTTTATTAATTCTTTTTTTTTAATAGATTAGGTTTGTTTTCATTTTTTTTTAAATCAACGCACTTCGAACACAATTCCAAAGCTGTAACATCTAACGATTTTTTTAATGAAGAAACTAATTATGTTTTGTGACCATATCAAATTAAATATAAGGGAGAGGTGACAATAAAGAAGAAATAGTGGGGGCAATCAAATTACAGATACGTTTCTGCAACTTATCAAGAACCTTCAAATGGGACACAGATTCACCAGCCCAAATATGATAACAGTACTCCATACATGGTTTGATAGTAGATGTGTAAAGATAGAGAATTGCCTCAGATGTGCGAAAGTGTTTAGAGCGAAAGAGAGAACCGATTTTACGAGGAGAAAGAGCAGTGGATTTAATATATGGACTCCAATAAAGATTTGACGAGAGACAAAGACCAGGAAGTTTTGGAGTCGATTTCACAATAAGAGCAGGGACATCCAAAAGAATGAGAAAGAAAAGAGACACGCCTACGATTGAAAGACAATATCCGTTCTCAACTACAATTTCTATTTGATACCGGTGCGTAGTTAATCGCCTTTAGTCTTTTCAGTGCGAGTTTTCCTGTCTTTCGTAACCTATGCACAAATAAGAACAAAAGAAGCAAGAAATTCGTATTTAATCATCTCAGTTATGCTTAGTTTATCAATCGACGAAGAACCAATAAAATAAAAGAGCAAAATCGAAATCTGACAGGCTTGGGTGATGCCAGCGTCTTTACTTTACTATCGCATTTGTGCGAAGAGAAAAAAATAACCTACTTTTCCATTTCGAGAACAATATGTAAAAAACGTAGTGCATATTCTCACAACCATAACAACCCATAGCGTAACGGATAGACTACTTGGTAAATTACGTTAAAAACGAAATACTTCATGAGGTTAATAGTTCAATCCTCACGGCTGGTGATACAAAGAATACAATTGCGAACTACTTAAGATTCTACCCAGTTATGGCTGACAGAACGAGATCATGCTACACACGTAGATTAAATAAAAGGGTCCTGTTCCAAGTTCAGTGCAGATTTCCGAGACCGTCGGGAAGATTTCAATGTTCGGCAGAAACTTAAACCGAGTTAGGGAAAAAGGTTCCAGAGTTCGATAAGACAGACTCGTAACATAGCGCGGACGCGCGTATGCAAATGCATGCGAAATGACGTCACCGATAGGGAAGAACAACGACTTTAAAAAGGAGATGCCTTTAGAGACGGAGAGGACGTTCGATATGCTGTTTAGAGGGCGGATAACATTCGGGTAGACAAGCACGTGGGTGGAGTCACGGCCGTAACAATTATATGTCTTTGTACAACAGAAAAGCGAGGTGAAGTTATTTTCAATTATTTGACTCTTTTGTTACTAAGGTAACAACGTGTTAGTTTCCAGACAATGTTACTGACTTGAAGAAGGTAGGTATTCTCATCGGCTAAATGTCGTGTGAATAATACTAAAGATACGATAAGTACTTTAAAGAATCCAAATAATACGGATAATCAGCCGTAATCTAAAAAAAAAAAAATAGCAAGATAATACACATGTTCATACATAAAATGATGTTGCATATATAAAATGATGTTACATATATAAAAGAATGTTACATATATAAAATGATGTTACATATATAAAATGATGTTACATATATAAAATGATGTTACATACATAAAATGATGTTACATATATAAAATGATGTTACATATATAAAATGATGTTACATATATAAAATGATGATACATATATAAAATGATGTTACATATATAAAATGATGTTACATATATAAAATGATGTTCATACATAAAATGATGTTGCATATATAAAATGATGTTACATATATAAAATGATGTTACATATATAAAATGATGTTACATATATAAAATGATGTTACATATATAAAATGATGCTACATATATAAAATAATGTTACATATATAAAATGATGTTACATATATAAAATGATGCTACATATATAGTTTATAAATATACTAGCATTTCAGCCCGGCGTTGCCCGGATGTTTGGAGGTGCATGTTGAGCAAAAAAATATATATAAGCCGGTCAATTTTTTAAAATTTGACCCCTATTATGACCCCTTAAAATTTATTGCTTAGGGCTCAAATAAAGTTAGTAAGTTACAGCTGTGTCCAAGGAACATTTATCTAAAATTTCAAGTGTTTAGACTCAAAATTGTCGACGGAGTTTGGTAGAGTTCTCAAGGGTCAAATCGTTGAACTTTGACTCATTAACAACCAAATTTCTGGCCGAAAACGGATCACATGGATTTTCCCAGATCTCAGTATCCTGTATATCAAATTTCGAGTCTGTAGACTTTAAATTGACAAAGTTATTGCGTAGGGAAATGTACACACAGACACACAGATACACAGGCACGTTCACTTTTATAAATATACTAGCATGCCTGCCCGGCATTGACCGGGTATATGGAAGTGTATGTTCAGCAAAAAAAAAAAAAAAAAAGCGGTCAATTGTTTTTAAATTTGGCTCCTATTATGACCCCTTAAAATTTATTGTTTTGGGCGCAAATCAAGAATATTAAGTTAGATCCATGTCCAAGGAACCTATATCTGAAATTTCAAGTGTTTAGACCCAAAATTGTTGGAGGAGTTTGGTAGAGTTCTCAAACGTCAAATCGTTGAACTTTGATCATTTAATCGCCAAATTTCTGGCCGAAAACCCATCATATCGATTTTCCCAAATCTCAGTACCCTTTATATCAAATTTTGAGTCTGTCGACTTAAAATTGAGAGTTTGGTAGAGTGCTCAAAGGGTAAAATCGTTTAACTTTGACCCCTTAACAGCTAAATTTCTGTCCGAAAACCGATCCCAAAGAATTTCGCAAATCTCAGTACCCTGTATATCAAATTTCAAGTCTGTAGACTTAAAATTGAGAGAGTTATTGCGTAGGGAAATGTACACACACACACACACACAGATACACACACACACACACACATAGATACACAGACACGTTCACTTTTATAGATATATAGATTACACATATGTATGATATTACATATATAAAATGATGTTACACATATTATCAACTTTTAAAGTTGAAGACGTGTCGATGCTCAATATAATTGGAGATGCTACTTTGATATCTGGCCATTTATGACGCTCGTACGTTTGCTTTTGTTTTAGTTTTTTGTGTGTGTTATTTACTGAAGCTTCGTCTTAAATATATTCTCAGCGGACTTGTTGATTACACCTCTTTTGTACATAGACGAACCGCGAAATTACTGACATTATGTTAATCGCTGTCGCATGCGTTGCTATTAGCCTTTATGCAAAGCAATACTTATCATTTTCCAATACTATCATTAAAACGAATTACAACGGTTAATTACGATTGGCGTCGTTTTACCAAGAACAGCCCGGTCAAATTCTTTCCGTTGCTTATAATAGCGTTCAAACCGCACCTGCAATAACTAGTTGGTATTTTGTCAAGTCGACAATTTATGTGACCAGCCATGGCACTTATGTGACTAAAACATTTCCTTTACTCATAAAACCTTAACTCGATAATCATGAAAAATATTTTATTTTAATTTTTCAGCTTGGCAACACATAATCTGATGAGCAATCAAAAAAAAATTTATTTTACAACATGTAAAAACTAAATAAAGTTTTATTGATCAATGTAGACTGCAAGTCGTGGTGACCAGCTGGGTTTTTTAAAGTTAAATCTACCATAAGATGAAAGTAATTCTATCTGTAATTTTAAGCTTAGCCACCCTGATTAAAATATAAACTAGTTTATTAAAGTTGATCTGTAGC
The DNA here is from genome assembly GCF_053919585.1 of Euprymna scolopes. Taxonomy (NCBI): domain Eukaryota; kingdom Metazoa; phylum Mollusca; class Cephalopoda; order Sepiida; family Sepiolidae; genus Euprymna; species Euprymna scolopes. The sequence goes on from NC_136493.1 coordinate 94,955,101, forward strand.
AGATCAACCACACACGTTTGAAAGACAAACACACGCCTGACGAGGGGATGATTATCCAAAATATGTAGTACCATGGACATGTCACCTTACCCCCTAACGCAAGTAAGAACGTAAGAACGTATAGAAAGCTATTTAATAAAGTGTGTGTGTATATATATATATATATATATATATATATATATATATATATATATATAACTACTTCATTTACTCACATAAAATTAATATACGAAAGTATAGATTTATGCGTGAACTTTAAATATTTACTTCAAAAGTGCTCAATACGTAGGTAGAGCTAGTTAGTAATTTATAAAATATATATGGCGATTAAGCTACACTGAATATTCCGCGTTTCATCCACTCTAGGATTCGTCAGGCTTATGCGCGAATTCTGTGGTTGTTTTTCGTTTTTATATGGTCCTCTTCTGTTGAGGATTTTAGTTAGAAAGCTGATTGGCTAACTAAAATCCTCAACAGAAGAGGACCATATAAAAACGAGAAACAACCACAGAATTCGGCATAAGCCTGACGAATCCTAGAGTGGATGAAACGCCGAATATTCAGTATAGCTTAATCGCCATATATATTTTATAAATTACTTAATATATATATATATATATATATATATATATATATATATATATACTTGTACATTGTACATATATACACGCATGTATTGATTCAATGAAGTGAAACTGCATGACCGGTTCCACCATTATACATTAAGTTGCTTCAGTGAGAGTCTATCCGTTACATCTCTGCATTGTTCTGCCTTCTATACACCTGAATTTCGTTTACATCATAAAGCTTTCTTGCTATGATGATTAGTACTATATATATATATATATATATATATATATATATATATATATATATATGTGTGTGTGTGTGTGTGTGTGTGTGTGTGTGTGTGTGTGTGAGAGAGAGAGAAAGAAAGAATTTATATAAAGATAGATAATATATATATATAAAGATAGATAATATATATACATATATACAGAGAGAGAGAGAGAGAGGGAGAGAGAGAAAGAGAGAGATTTATAATTATACAAGCAGGCCGCACGGTATTGCCCGGTCGTAAGGTACACTTAGATCTGATATTTTAATTCATGCAGATTACGTATTTATTTTTATAGAAACAATTCTCTATAGATTATTTTACTAAAGCCAATAGTAGTGAGATCACTTTATAAGACTTGGGTGCCAAAAGCTATTGGGTTACAAAGAAGATTCTTGTGGAGTTTTCATGTTGATTTTTAATTATGGTTTTCAAATAAGTTTTCGTTATAATACCTTTACTTTATATATCGTTTTAAAGGGCGTTTTTCGCTGTATCGAAACGTTTGTGTTAGAATCGTCTTTACACAAATAGGTTTTCTTTTCAGAACGTTGATGGAAAAAAAAAGCAAATTCGCACAATTTTCTTATTTCAATTCAAGCTAGGCCGAAAAGCTGCTGAGACGGCTCCCGATATCGACGAAGCGTTTGGGCCATGAACCCCCAGTGAATGCAGAGTGCAATGGTGGTTTAAGAAATTTCGTGGCAGCGACTAGAGTCTTGTAGATAATGAGTGTAGTGGTCTGTCATCGGATGTTAACAAATATCAATTAAGAGTCGAATCAAATCCACGCACATCTGGTTGATAAATTACTTCTGAATTAGACGTAACGTATACGACAATTTCCAACCACTTGACAAAGAATTGAAAGAAAAAACTTGACAAATGGGTGCCTCATAGATTGAACGACAACCAAAAGAAACACCGTTATGAAGTGTCATCCTCCCTTCTTTTACGCAACAAGAACGACCCGTTTCTCGATCGGATTGTGATTTGCGATGAAAAGTGGCTACGTGATGACAACCAGCGACGCTCAGCTCAGTGGTTAGACGTCAACAAAGCTCCATGACACCTCGCGAAGCTAGGATTGCACCAAAAAAAGATCATGCTGATTGTTTGGTAGTCTACCACTGGTCTCATCCATTATAGTTTCTTGAATGCATGCGAAACCATTACAGCATTGTAGTTTTGTTTGTTTTTTTTACATGGAAGTCACCACTTATCAAGGCCCGGAGGCAACTCGAGGATAAGGGTTATTGCGTGTACAGTAATCTATGGGACAATATCGTAGTAATCGTTAGTAATGGAGATCTAATAAAGTGTCTTACTTAAGGGGGCGATTTATCAGGAACTTGTTTATGTTGGACTTGAAGACATCTAAGTTGTAGTCAGGTGATAAAACAAGACATCCAAGTTGTAGTCAGATAAAACAAAGAAAGGCTTGCAACGTCTCTTCTGTGGGGGAGATGATCGTGTCATCAGCTTAGATGTCAACGAATGGTTTAAGTGTGTGTTTTGGGAGATCATTGATGTAGATCAGAAAGAGAGTTGGGCCCAGGAGTGACCCTTGATGGATACCAGCATTAATACTGTGGGCTTCTGATTTCTACCCATCAACCACTTCTCCTATGAGCCTATCAGAGAGAAATGATTTAATAGAGGAAACATTTTCAGTTATACCGTAGCTGGAAATCTTGTGAAGTAGGCCTTTATGCCATACCTTATCGAAGGCCTTTGATATGTCAAGAGTAATTTCCCTAAAAAGGAAGCCTTTATTGAGAGATTCACTAATTCTATAAGATATAACCGTTAGCACATCTGCTGTAGATCTAGCAGAACGGAAACCATATTGAGTGTCACTAAGAAGGTTATTTCTGCTGAGGTGGTTGACTACTTCTTTATTTAATACTGATTCCAGCAGTTTACTTATGACACACAGGAGAGTTATTGGTTTGTACTGAGAGGGAAATGATCTGTCACATGAATACAGGGCATACTGATGAGGTTTTCCAGGATGTTGGGAAGCAATTCTCCTTAAGACAACGCTTAAACTGTTTTGTAAGTATGGGGGAAAGTTCAAGTTGAAGCTTTTTCAACACTATAATTGGAATGCCGTCAGGGTCAGATGCTTTACTGGAATCAAGGTTCTTGATTAGCTTGGCGACATAACTCACAGATATTTGTGTGTTTCATAGTGTGTTGTCTGTTATAGGAAGAAATACGGGGAGTTGATGGCCTTATTATTGTCAACAAATGGATTAAATGAATCAGACACTTCGACAACAACACAAAGTCAACAAACAAGGCACAATTCTCTTCCTCTACAATGCTTGAGCGCACCTTGCTAAACCGACCCTGCAGATGTTGAACAGAATTTCTGCTACGAAACTGCCTCATTTGTCATACTCTCCAAACCTCTCATCTACTGACAACATATGCGTGAGTAAAACCTAAGTGATATCAAAAATGCTTTCAGCGACTTTATCTTCACCAGAAAGCAAGATGTTTACGTTACTGGCATAAATACACTTTTTTCTGTTTGCAAATGTGCGTTGATTCTGATAGTGCTTATTTCGGTCAATAAATTTTTGGTTGAGCCGAGATATGTTCATATGAATTTAAAAGTTAAATCCCGTAAGAACATTCTTGTCAACTAAAACACAACTCTCCACCCTCATTCCTTAGCCTCTGCTCTACGTCCACACGAACACACACACACACACACACACACACACACACACACACACACACACACACACACACATATATATATATATATATATATATATATATATATATATATAATCTTATTGCAAAATGAAGACAACAAAATATGAACTAAGAACATAATATGGTGTATATCCTTGTCTGCAAGAAATTGTGTCATAATTATTTGAACAAATTTAAACATTATATCATTTTAAAATATTCCGAAATATCTACTCTTCAGACCGTTCGGCACGATTTAAATCATCATAAGGATTAGAAAGTACATTAAAAGATTAAATGCATATAAAAGTAGGAAGTTGCTGAAGTATCATATAAAAAGAGAAATACGAAAATGGGACACTTACTTAATTCGAAGGCAATCGAAAAATAGACAAAAAATACAATAAAATGATAAGAAAGAGATGTGTCCTCCCTGATTTCTTTAAATAAGGATTATGAGTATATTTATATATGGATAACAAATATATTTTAGGGTTAGAAGAGTAGCTATATTTGGAATATTTTTAAATAATATAATGTTTAAATTTGCCCAAATAGTTATGGAGCAATTGTAACCCATAAGAAAATGCACCGTATAATTGTCTTATTTTGCTCGATTATGGAAACCGATAATTATGAAGCTTAATAAATTGAGTCAATTATTATTGACTTTGGAAATTGAGTCAATTATTAATGACTTTGGAATGAAGAAATCCTTGACTGTTTCCATCATTCGCGAAAAGGGTTGATATGTCAGAAAACAAACCAACATAAAATGCAATGAATAAAAATTTGATGATAAAGGGAACTTGAAGCATAAAAGCGTTTATCAGTTGATATGTCGTAAACAACAAAAATAATAAACAATTTTCAATAATGTAGACGCAACAAAAATATCATGATTTACTGTTAAGAAAAATACACAATCGTTCATAAATCGTTAAATATCATCAAGGAAGATTAATAAAATAAGAACATTTTTTTAATCATTGGCTCACTGTTTATGCAAGTAAAAAAAATACTCGAAATAATGGTTAATGAAATTGAATAATTATAATCCAATGGACGAGTAGAAACCATAGAAATAGCCAACTTTATGATTAATTAAGTGCAACGTGAACCAACATCTTGCTGCCCTAATCCCTACATAGTACCCCAGTAGATGTTTCCCCTGATAGTAGCCCCCTACATTAAAGTGGCAATGTGCCTTGTTTGGGGTGAAAATGTAATAAAAAAAAAAAATTTAAAAAAAAATTAGGTGGTTTTTGCGCCAGTATTTGTTCGTCTTGCATTTTAAGAAAACTATGTTGTAATATGCAGGGAATCTGTTCCGCGGTAAGGTTTTCCACAGACGGAAAATCTTTGCAAAGAAGCTCTGTCTACGGAAATTTCACATACTGCTTTTGTTTCACTTATAACACGACGAGTTTGAATACCAATAAAAGTTCATCCACTGATCGGCGATGAATTCCTGTCTTTATTTATATATATATATATATATATATATATATATATATATATATATATATATATATATGTGATATATATATATATATATATGTGATATATATATATATATATATATATATATATGTGTGATATATATATATATGTGATATATATATATATATATATATATATATATATATATATATATATATGCTAACATGCTGTCCGGCGTTGCCCGGTCGTAAAATACGCATAAATATTATATTTTGATTCATACAGAAACTGAGACATGTGCATGCAAATATTATGTTTTTTTTTTTCTAAACAGTTCACTTCTTGTAAATAAGTAAAAAGAAAAAAACACTCAGAACTGGGACTGAAACTCAACCGTAAAAACTGTGATTCAAGTACGATAATCATTAGACCAGCTTGACGCTGTCTTCCAAAAGTGTTTTCGAAACTACTTACTCTTAACATAATATGAATAAATCGCGCATGTGCAGTTGTGAAACAGTTTACAAATACACAAAAACCTGATCATTTCACAATTAGCAATTTTTCAATTTTGACATCTAAGCAGTCTTTTTTAGATGGAAGCTGATTAAAAAGTTTTCCACGTGTCTGAATACCCTATATACCCAATTTCAGGTATGTAGATAAAAATGCATTGAGTATATAGGTTGAGTAGTGTCCTCACACAAACACACCAATTCAAAGGTATTCAGGAGAAAAAAACTTATGAATTAAACCGAGGTTATCTAGAGTGCTCAATAAAAAAAGAGCAAAATATATTTGTATTTTAATATTTTAAATTTTAAAAATATATATTTCTCTTTCATTTTTGAACCAGATGCCTTCGGTAGAAAAATAACTTTTTACGTCGCCTGACGAGTGACTTTTGGTTTCTTGCAAACCAATTTGCCCGAAACGTTAGCATGTTGACTATGTAATATTGCAAACCTATGTATACATGTATTGTATTACTTTGTTTGTCACGGTGATGATGAAACAGATTGTAAATGGAAAGTATTGTACCTTTTTAAGGATAACTAAAGACAGGGTCAGTGAAATTTAATTTCCCAGCGTATATATATATATATATATATATATATATATATATATATATATATATATATACGATATCTTTCACGAAAAACACCCGTCTAGCTGAAACCACTGTCAATAATTTTTCCCACTCTTTATCTGTGCCTAAATCAAAACGTAGATTCCATGAACAAAGCATCCTGTGGAACTGTCTTCCGTTTGCCTATTTCCCACCTGACTACAACTTCAAGTCCAACATAAAAAAATTCCTGATAAACCACCCCCTTCAGTAAGACACTTTATCAAATCTCCAATACTCATGATTACTACGATACTATCCCATTGATTACTGTACACGCAATAACTCTTCTCCCCGAGTTGCTTCCGGGACTTGATAAGTGGTGACCACCATGTAAAAAAAAAACAAAAAAAAAACGAAGAAATGATTTGCAGCGATTTTAAAGTGAATCGTCTTTTATCATAAACTGAACTCATTAATAAGAAAAAAATAAAATAAAAACGTGTAGTACACTATGGCTTGAACACAGGATCATTCAATTACAAATTAAGCTGTATCTCCAGACTGTGTTTTTTTTAGGGCGAAATGATTTACTGAAATTTTATTATCTCCCTTTGCAGATGCAATGTAAAATATTCCCCTGTAAATTATTCTTTTTTATCTATTAGAGAGAAAAGCTGTTTTAAGATCGGATTTTTTCGATTTTCGTTACTTATCGGATGCATTTCTAGACAAAACATATCTAAGAACACTGCCAGACAGATAAATTAGTTTTGTGTTAAATTTGCAAAAGATAGGCTTATGAGGAAGGAACTTATACACACACATAGTGACTTTTATATAATAATAGAAAACACACACACACACACGCACATATATATTTAATTAATATATTTTAACCAACATTTTATATATTAAAATTCAGTAATGTTAATATTCTAATAAAAACATTCCAAAGCAATGATGAAGATGGAGACAGTCAAGCGTTGCTTCATCAGTCAATATCGTCGGATGAAAGAGACTATTTCATTTCAGACCTAAATTGTGACAAAATACGAATATAGTCTCCGGTAACCTGGTAGGGCTACCCTATCGCGGACAGACAGATGTAGAACTTGACCTGGCTTACGGGGCTGTCGTAATGTCATGGGGAACAGCATGACAGTGGCGCGCCTTGGCGGAAGAACTAAAGAACTAGTGAACGAGAGGGCGCAATAAATACGCTGAGCGGAAGAATCAATTATTGATCAACGGTTAGGGTCACGCAGTTTTAGGCATACATACATACATACATACATACATACATATTATAGACTAGCCTGGGTGCTCGGCGTTGCCCAGGTGTTTTGATGTGTGTGTTGAGCAAACAAAAAAAAAGAAGTTGTAGTAGGAAGGCAGGCAAACAGGCTCGAATCTGCGAAGCGAAGATGGAAAAGAAAGTGGAGGTGTGTATAAGTATGTTAGTTGAATAAAAAAAAAGGAAAATTGCGAGCGCAAGAAATAAATGGTAGTAGGCAGGCAGGCTCGAACGCGTATCGCTAAGGAGGAAAAGAAAGTGAAAAAGAAAACGTGATGCGTAAGCTATTGCGCCCATCGGCAAACCGGAAGTGACGTAGGTTAAAATTAAGGCTACACAATCGAAAAGAGAAGATAACTTTCGAAAATATCGGCGAAAAAAGAGAACCCTTCCTGTGGAAAAGTGCGCAGTTGAGGGTCAAAGATTTAATGTTTTTGACCAATTTTTTCGATATTTGTCATCCGAAGGCTCGGGCTTCAAAATAATACCGATCTCGTGAAAATCCTTCGCCTCTGTCGAAAGTTTTTGCGAGACATACATACATACATGCACACATGATGATGATGATGATGATGATGATGATGATGATGATGATGATGATGATGATGATGATGATGATGATGATGATGGCAGCAACTCGTTCTCGAGTATTGCCATTACTTAATATATCTCTGGCTCAAATGATGCAAACATAATCGCAACTAGCAGCATGTGACGGATGGTCACTTCTATCAACTTTCTATAGTCCAGCACATCCAGTGATAACCGGGCCCAAGCTGTGTTGCCCCGAACACCTACCAGGTCAGACCCTAGAAGTTCCAGAACTGTTATTGCCATTCACGCCCATATCTGCATCAGTCCTCATTGAATGTCCGTTTGCCGTTTCAGGCTACAACCAGTCTTTTTATTATTGAGATAGAAGTGCTTTCCGACTCCCTGGAAGACCTCATCAGTTTGCCCTGTATTTAAGAATTCAAGCGATAAGTCATCTCCCTCTCAGTACAGACCAATAAGTCTCCTGTGTGTTATAAGTAAATTGCTGGAATCCATATTAAATAGAGAAATAGTCAACTACCTCAGCAGAAACAACCTTCTTAGTGACACACAATATGGTTTCCGCTCTGCAAGATCTACCACAGATGTGCTGACGGTTATATCTCACAGGATTAGTGAATCTCTTGACAAAGGCTTCCTTTCTATGGCAATTGCTCTTGACATATCAAAAGCCTTCGACAAGGTATGGCATAAAGGTCTACTTCACAAGATTTCCAGCTACTGTATAACTGGAAACGTTTTCTCAATCATTAAATCATTTCTCTCCGATAGTCTCATAAGAGTAGTGGTCGAGGGACAAAAATCAGAGGCCTGCAATATAAATGCTGGAGTCCCTCAGGGGTCAATCCTGGACCCAACTCTCTTCCTAATATACATCAATGACCTCCCTAAACACATACTTAAATCATTCGTTGACATCTATGCTGATGACACGACCATCTATGGCAACACATCAAAGGCTGTAAATGACAAAGTTCTCTCCGATTCTCTCTCTCCTCTGATCTCGAGCGCGTGGTTCAGTGGGGGAAAACGTGGCTGGTTACCTTTAATGCATCTAAAACCAAGCTGCTATCCTTACATCATCAACGCTCTGATCCCCATCTGGCATCAATTGTGATGGATGGCTCTCGTCTGGGAGAGGCCCAGTGTTTTGACAAGCTTCTGGGTTTGACCTTTACTGCTGATCTGAAATGGAACACGTACATCAAGTCTGTTGCCAAGATCGCTGGAAAGATGGTGGGATCCTTCTACCGCTCCAGAAGATATCTCACTAATGATGCAATTCTCTATCTATATAAAAGCCAAGTACGTCCAAGGATGGAATACTGCTGCCATATCTGGGCAGGAGCTGCTAAAAACAGCCTACCCTACCTTGACAGAGTACAAAATAGACTTCGTGGCTTAGTGGGAAATGCCCTTTTCTCTACCCTGCAACCTCTCTCCCACAGAAGAGACGTTGCGAGCCTATCCTTGTTTTATCGTTATTTCCATGCCAGGTGCTCGTCTGAACTCCAATCTCTGGTCCCTCCTCGCCAATCTTTCACGAAAAACACCCGTCTAGCCGAATCCACTGTGAAAAATTCCCCCCACTCTTTATCTGTGCCTAAATCAAAACGTGGATTCCATGAACAAAGCTTCTTTCTTAGAACTGCACGCCTGTGGAACTTTGTTCCGTCTGCCTGCTTCCCACCTGACTACAACTTGGATGTGTTCAAGTCCAACGTTAACAAATTCCTAATGAACCGCCCCCTTAAGTAAACACACCCATCAAATCTCCACACTAACGTAATGTACTTGCAATAACCCTTATCCCTGAGTGGCTTCCGGGCCTTGATAAGTGGTGATCACTGTGTAAAAAAACAAAACAAAAAAAAAACACTGATTGCAAAATGTGTATTTCATTGGATATCAAGTAATACCTGTGCTTGAGCATTTTTATAGTGAGGAAAGACTTTGCACTGAGACAATCCCACTCTCTAAACAACTGCCACATTGAACCAAAAAGAAGAGCAAGTCAGCATCATTGGAAGTAGCAGTCGCCGCAGGTTTTATACGGTTTTCCTTCTCCTAGAGAGGTTGCCTTCACCACGGCTTACGGGAGCCCACTCCACCCACTATGCCATTTGATCCATGGCTGGGACTTAGGTTGCTGGGCACTAGAGCATGTTCCACGCGCCAGTGGGTCATGTATGCCGCAGCTGACAGGGCCTACACTCCTCTGGTGGTTTCTGTCAGGGTTACCTCACTTTGGTTTAAAGAACTTTGGCCCACAGACATCTGTGTGCTTTTAACACACGTCCACACCAGACCTTGAACACCACCTATATTACTACATACATACATACATACATACATACATACATACATACATACATGATGATTGCAACGTCTTGTCAGACGAGAGCCACTCCCTCAGTCACTAAAAGTCCATGTGCCCGAATATGACTTTTAAGCCCTACCAGCGACTTGCACACCCTCAAGCAGACATGACACTGAAAACGCTCACTGATTTGTATGAGACTAACAGCAGTGGAACCTGTATTATCGTGGGCTTTCATGTGATTAACAAAACCTGCCTTAGACAACAGAGCCGGATCACACACCTTACAGATCCAGAGATCTCCATGGTTAGGCGGCAAGGTTTGGCATTACCTACATGCTCTCTTAAGCTTCGGTCGGTCTATTTTGGCTACTTCATAGTGTTCTGCACCCCTGTATATCAGTGTCCTCCACTGCTTGCGATCATACGCTAGGGACTCCCAACTGTCAACAGGAATATGAAAGCTCACCAGACTCTCCTTGATGCTATCACGAAAACGTTTTTTGGGCTTGTGCTGGGGTCTTTTTCCAATAAAGAGCTCACCAGAGAACAATTGTTTTGAGAGACGATAGTCTTCAAACCGGATGAGATGACCCGCCCAACGCCTTTTTAAGACATATGTATCAGGGACAAAGCTATACCACTTTAAACCAAGAATGTGTCTAAGGCAGTGCTGATAGAACCTCTCGAGCAATTCTATATGTGACCGGTACAAGGTCCAAGTTTCAGATGCGTAGATTAGGGATGGTACTACACATGCTTGATATACTGAAATTTTAGTTGTCAGAGTCAGATCACCGTCTATCTAGTAATCTTCCAAAAGCAATAGATGCCTTGCTGATTCTCTGTCTTATTTCCGCATTAAGAGTGCCATCATTTGATAAGGCACTCCCAAGGTAGGCAAATTTTTTTACGATTCAAGGCGCTTTCCACAGACGAAGATATCTGGTTCCACATACAGATCATACATACATACATACATACATACATACATACATACATACATACATTTAAACAGACAGGTGAGGTTTACATTATAGATGTGAGAAAGAGGCTGTCTCGTAAAGACTCTTAAACAGCTAGATCGATTTTTATGAAATTTCACTCAAATGTACTATCCTTAGATAGGTTTTGTATCGAAATGTCTTTGATAATATCGATAATTGATAATCGAGGAAATCCGATGAAAATAGAAACAGTTACCACATGACGAAGACTAGGGGAATAGTTGGCCGAAACATCGTGAAACAACAACTAAAAAAGATGAGGATAATAGTCCGCAATAAATACATTAAGGAACAAACCATTTTGACAAAAAGTTAACACCTTATACAGCCTAACATCTCAAGTGCATTTGAGAAGTGTTATTACTACATAAGCAGAGAGACCCAACATATAACATCAACAGTAGGTTCTTGGATCTGACAGTGGAGCGGTCGAAATGAATGGTTCTGCTTAAACACAATTGAACCATGATACTTAACTCCTTCATCTTATTTTAAACTTAAATTCAAGCCATTATCGCCACACATGCAGAAAGACCAGACATATGAAATCAACAGTAGGTTCTTTGATATGACAGCGGAGCGGTCGAAATGAAGGTTTCTGTTTAGAGCATAATTGAAACATGATACTTGACGATGGTATTTTAAACTATGATTCATGCCGTTATATATAAAATTATTTTTACGAGACCAACAGTAGGTGTCTATGAGATCAACAGTAGGTTTCTATGAGATCAACAGTAGGTTCTCTATAGTGCAATATAGTCTACAATGTATTGTGGACTATGTCAATGTAGAGGAGGCTTATGAAGCTTCCTTGCGATGCACCGCGATTGGTTCAAACTAGAGCAGGAAATCAATCGATTTATTTTAAAAATGGGCGATTTCCCCAAGTTCGATGACAATAAAAATATAGGAGTGTGAAACATTCGTTGATCATCATTCAATAATGTACATTGATTCATGTGATTTAATGAAGTAGTTATATATATATATATATATATATATATATATATATATATATATATATATATATATATATATATATATGTATATATATATATATATATTAAATCACATAAATCAATATACGGACCATGTCTGTATATTGATTTATATGATATAATGATGTTGTTATATATATATATATATATATATATATATATATATATATATATATATATATATGATAAACTGGTAATTAGTAAAAAACTGAAGAGAGTGCTCAATACTATTGCAGAGAAAATATGTGTTTCATATTTTTATTACCGTGTTATCTGTTTGGCTACATATGTTTCAGATGTTGGACCATGTTTACGGTCTAACAGCCTCGTTACGAGGCTGTTAGACCGTAAACATGGTACTATGTTTTATATTTTTTTTATTACCGTGTTATCTGTTCGTTACGAGGCTGTTAGACCGTAAACATGGTCCAACATCTGAAACATATGTAGCCAAACAGATAACACGGTAATAAAAAATATAAAACATATATATATATATATATATATATATATATATATATATATATATATATATATATATATATATAATGGGTTAAGAAATTCCAACGAAAGAAAGATGTATATTTAAATAAGGGAGTAGTCACCAACAATGTGCATTTTTTAATTGAACATTCCAATGAATAGTAGACACTTACACGTTTGCACCCCTTGGAAACACTTCAAATGAACTACGAAAATGCTATTTTTACATCTCCAATACATTTGAAAATAATTTCTGACGAGGACGCTTCACAGAACGTCTGAAACGCGTAAAAACGATTTCAATGATTTAAAAACATTATTACAATGATCTAAACATAATTCTCAATGAAAATCCAAGACACGGAATAATAGAATAATGTTAAAAAATACACATTGTTGGTGACTACCCCCTTATATATATATATATATATATATATATATATATATATATATATATATAGTGAACTTGTATGTATGTATGGTCACTCTAGGTATTTATTTGGTTCTCTTAATATACGGTGAGCTCATATTTTATTTTATTGTCAACGCATATATATATATATATATATATATATATATAGTTTTCCATGTAAATGCTATTAACCAACATATTTGTTTTGCATTTTAATGTTTTGTCGATCATCTAAATGTTTAGATTGTAAAGTTAACTTTATTTCAAATATGCCACCAGACGTCGCATGACTCTAGGTCTTTGTTGCAAGTGTCTCTGGGGAGACTGTGTCAGTCTGCACATAAGGCTGCAGGGTCAACAACCTTCTGTCAAATGGGGCCTGCGAAACTCTTTTCGCATTCATCTTACATTCTTTTCTCCGCTAGCAGATTAAGACGTGCTTTGAAATACTCGACCATCAACTGAGGCACCCTACAGACATTTTTAAGTGAAACATTTTACATAGGTTTTATGCGTAAAGCCCAGCAGCGTGTGGCCCATTATTTTGTTTTTAGCATTAAACGGATATTCTTTAACGACTGTAGTTTATACCCAAAGGGCTTCCATATATTCAAGGATTTGTAATCAACCCGCTACAGCGTAGAAAGGTACTCAGCTATAAAAATAAGGTTTAAAAATAAAAAGGGTAGTTAGCTTGAAAGACTGCTGGTAAAGAAGAATGGGTGTATTTATGAAGGTTGGTAACAATGCAAAAAAAAAAAAAACGAATGGTGAGATTTACCGTTTCACCAGGAGGTGAGGGTTTGATAAAAAGTGTTTTTGTGGATTGAACTGGATTCGAACCTGTAAGGCCTAAATGTTTTGTTCCTGTCGATAAACACTTAGCCACCGTTATTTGGGTTACGAATATTGATAATATTGATTACTAGACTGGGTGTCCGGCGTTTCCCGGGTGTTTGGAGGTGTGAAAGTAAACGTGAAGGAGGAAAAGAAACGTGAAAAAAAACCAAAAAAATGTGACATTTTTTCCGTTGTGTCCATCGCCAAACCATAAGTGGCGAATGTGTAAATTAAGGCTAGTCAATCGAAAAGAGGGGATGATTTTCGAAAACATCGGCGAAAAAAAAGCGATCTTTCCTTGTAGGAAAGTGCCCAGTTAAGGGTGAAGGAATTAATGTTTTTGGCCAATTTGTTGACATTTGTCGTCGGAAGGGTCGACCTTCAAAACGCTACCGATCTCGTGAAAATCCGTCGCCTCTGTCGAAAGTGTTAGGCATACATACATACATACATACATACATACATGATGATTGCAACGTCTTGTCAGACGAGTGCCACTCCCTCAGACACTTAAAGTCCATGAGCCCAAAAATTACTTCTCTCGCCACACGGCCATTTTTATAGGAACATCCCTGAGGGAGTATCTATACACAAATGATGTTACAGAGTCTTAGCTTTGTACGACAGCTAAGTCTCTCTCTCTCTCGGTTCAAAATGTTGAGATCCAGCAACAAGCAAGAGCAAGATACCCAGCAACAAGTTAAACTGCAGACCAGCTTAATGCGGGTACTGGTCTTCCGCTTTATGGTTTTTTAAATCAGAGATTTGCTTCTCCGAGAAAGGTTGCCTTCACCACGGCTTACAGGAGCCCTCTTTACCCCAACACACACATACATACACACAAACACACACGGTGCTAGTTGGCCGTTGACCCCGAAAAAGGGTTCATTCGCCCTTTGGAAGGTCTTGTTTTTAATCCTTCAGGGAGACTAGCAACCCTCCTCACCAAACCAGTTTGGTGGGGGAACCAGTTTAGTCGCCAGTGACCCGACCATTAGGCAGGTAGTACTGGATTACATGGTACCAGTAGCATATTCATGACCTGACATACCAACATACATACATACATACATACATACATGCATTAAAACAAACAGGTGAGATTTATATAATATATTTTTTCAAGATATTATCAACATAATAAGGCGGTAAACGTGAGACTTAATGTTAAATATTAATGAAAATATCCGAGATGGGGTAACGTCCTTAATAAATTAAGGAAAAAATCTACTTTAAAAAAGAATGCAAAAGTAAGATTTTCCTTGAATTATTATTATTTTTCTAAAATGTGTTTTCAAAATTTTATATATTTTTCTCTAAAACATGTACACATATAAACTAAGTAAAAAAATATGTATATTCGGTTGACCATTGTATATTAAAACAAGCGTGCTGTCCGGCGTTGCCCGGTCGTAAAATGAGATTAAATATAATATTGTGATTTATTGAGATTTAGTATTTAATTATTACAGAGCTAAAACTTTATTTATTGTATCCAATATATAATAGCGATTCCGAAAAGAAAAAAAATGACTTTGGTGCCAGTGGATAGACTTGAAACTAAAACATGCATGTCTCAATCAGTATTCTTTAGCCTCTGAGACAGTCCCCTACCCAGATACATATTTAAAATATAACGTTGTTTAACGTATTAATGTAGATTTGTGCATGTAAAAAGGTTTAGTCGACTATTCCTGCCAAAATCAATTGTTTTATTTTCAATTTTGGCCTCTTGTAACATTTTTACCGATTAAAACCCAAAAAATCAGGGGACTGATTCATATTTAATATATTTATGTTGGAATTCTGTAGATATTCAGCGTAATTGGAGACGCTCTGATATTATTGTAGCTCTTTTGTTAAAACTGGAAAAGTATTTATTTAAGCTAGCAGGGACGCCTGACGTAGCCCGGTCATAAAGTATGCTTAAATATGATATTTTAATTCTAACAGAGTTCGTATATATCATTATAGAGTAAATTTCCTATCGATTTATTACAAAGTTGCGATTTCCTATCGATATATTATAAAGTTGCGATTTCGAAAATAAAAAAATATATATCGATATGATTTGGGGGCATCAGCTTAGATCGAAACCAAAAGCAAAGCTTATGAAAAAAATAGGTATATATATATATATATATATATATATATATATATATATATATATAACTTGAGTTTCTTCAGCTATAGTCGAAAATGAAACCGAAGCCAAAACTTATGAAGATTTCTAGGCAAAAATTATTTATTAAAAAATAGATGACTAAAGTGGTATCAGTTATAATCGAAACCGAAACCAAAACTTATGAAGAATTCTTAATAATATATATATATATATATATATATATATATATATATATATATATATATATATATATATATATATATAAAAGCGAAAATGTGTGTATGTATTTTCGCTTTTTGTGTATGTACAAGAAAGGCTTTTTTCCGAGAAGCGGTCGGTCGGCTCACAACTTCTTAAAACTTTTTATATATCACATATAAATCATAATATCTACGTGTTTACAAAGGAGGTCGCCTGTTATTTAATTTGCTCGACTTTTGAAAGATGAATATTCAACATTTTTCGCTCGCCGCATGTGGATTAGGCTTTTTCGTATAATAAAAGCGACACTGATTCTGGCGGTATTTTTCCGGTCGCGATCGCCGGAAATGTCCGAAAGCAATCAGATTTGATCAATGTGGAAATATTTTCCTTATATCAGACAATTACTATTCAATTTGGACAATCTCCTTTTTATGGGGAGCTGGTCTCCCCCCCCCCAAACATCTTGGGAAAATAAAAATAAAAAAAGCGTTCCCGCAGTAAATGAAATACTATCCCGCAGTCAAAGTTGATCTCAACTTTAATGGTGAATGCTCTGACGAACTGCAAACACTTGTACCTCCCCGACGTAACTACCCCCGACAAACCCGACAAGCTACTAAGTCTCATCCCTTTACAGTAGAGATCCCTAGGTTCAAGAAAGCCTTTTGCTCCAGTAGTTTCTTCCCCAGAACTGCGGGTCTTTGGAACTCCCTTCCGGGATTCTGCTTTCCCAACTGCAATGATATGCAGAAGTTCAAGTGTAATGTTAACAAACATCTTTCTACTCTTCTCCCTTCATAATGACCCTGCTAATTAAGTCCCTAATAGTAGTCCCCTGCTTCAAAGTGGCACTGTGCCTTGTTTGGGATGAAAATTGAATACAAAAAAAAAAAAAAAAAAAAAACGTGCACCTTCCAATTCTAAATACTTAAATAAATTTAAAGGTGCTTCTGTTGATATAATACGGTGGCCCAATGGTTAACGTCGCACGTTTTTTATTCACACATTAATTTCTAACTTTGCATCAAGGGTTCATGTTCGGTCCTCATACTTACCTACCAAAACATTTTTTTATTTAACACACCCCCCGATACAAACACCCGGGTGACCACACACACCTCCAAACACCCGAGCAACGCCGGGTACCCCCCCCCGCTAGTATATATATAAAAGGCAAAAGATGGCACGCGCATTTTTGAATGTCCATCAAAAGCTTTAGGGGGGGATTACTATTTCTTAGAACTGTTTATATATTCCTCGAATCATAATACATACGATTTGCGAAGGGACATTGTGTCTAAATTTATTCTGATCGACTTTTTATAAAATTCACGCTATTCCGTTGTGTCGTGTGTTTGATCAGCTTTTTTGTATAAATAAAGTGAAACTGATGGAGTGAAGGTGATTCCTCGGCTTCCCTGCCAGGGACGTCCAGAAAACAAAATAGCTTTGATCAATGCGGTGAAAACCGTCATATCAGACAATTGCTATTCATTTGGATACTCCCATTTTTATGGGAGAGCTGGTCCCCCCCACAACAACTTAGGGATACAAAATAAAACCAAAAAGCTTCACTCGCAGCCAAAGTTGTGCGGAATTTCATTTCCCTATCACGTGATGTTTTACCTCATTAAATTTACGCACCTGTCACTTAAGTTTTTAATGGTTTAATTAAAACCATGCTCACATATCTGCTTTCTTAGCATCGTGGTAACATGTTTGGCTTTTTTTTTTCGCTTTCACCTGAAGGATTCGGGTTCGACCCTACCTGCCTACCAAACCTTTTTTCTTCTTCTTCTTTTACACCTACAAACACCCAGACAACACCAGGCATCCCCGCAAGTTATTGATAAAAAAATGACTTGAGTGTCATCTTCCATAATATAAATCTCACTTGTCCGTTTAAATGTATGCATGTATGTCTCGCAAAATCTTTCAACAAACGCGACGGCTTGTCACGAGATCAGTATCATTTGGAAGCTCGACCCTTCGGACAACAAATATCGAAAATTGGCCAAAAACATTAAATTTTTCAACCTCATATTGGCACTTTTCTACAAGAAGGGGTCGTTTTTTCGCCGATATTTTCGAAAGTCACCTCTCTTTTCAATTGTCTAGCCTTAATTTAAACCTACATCAATTTCGGTTTCGGGATGGGCACAATAGCTAACGTGCCACGTTTTTTTTTTTGTTTTTTTTTTTACTTTTTTTCCTCCTTCTCTATACGGGTTCAAGCCTGCCTGCCTACTACCACTCTTTTGCGCTCGCAATTTTCCTTTTTATTTTATTTATTTTTTTTCTCAACCAACACCTTCCAGAGGTTGAAACCCAATTACAGGAGACTAAACCAGACCTTTTATTTTTAAGTGAAACTGGCATTGGACAGGCTATTTCCCTAGATGAGTTTGCAATTACAGGATACTCTAACTTAACTTCTAAATCTGACCCCCAAGATCGCCATGGGCATGGAATATGTGCCTATATTAAAGATAGCTTTCCATGTGGGAGGGACATCTCCAGGGAAGATCCTAACTTACCCTATATGTGCTTCCGGGTTGCTTTAGCTCACACTACTGCATTTATATTTACTCTCTATCGCCCCCAGAACAGCGGAGTTACTATCTTTCAAAGCATATCTGAGAAAATTGACCAAGTCCTTTCTACTTATCCTTCAGCTAACATTCACGTATGTGGAGACTTCAATGTTCACAACGTCGAATGGTTGACCCACTCAAACAAGACCGATGATGAGGGGAGGTTCTGTCATGATTTCTCCATTGCCTATGACCTCACTCAGATTGTTCAGGAACCTACCCGTGTGCCCGATAATGACGGCCAGTATGCGAGCCTACTAGACCTTTTTCTCACAACTTGCCCTGAACTATGTTCAGTTTCTGTTCTGTCGCCTCTTGGATCTTCCGACCACTCTGTTGTATCAATTAAGATAAAAATGAAATGTAATAAGTCCCCAGACGTACCACTTCATCGTACAGTATATCGATACACTAAGGCTGACTGGGATAGCTTCCGTACATTTATATCTGATCTACCTCTGCATTCCATGTTTAAAAAGGATGTGTCCTCTATAGTATTAGACCTAACTGAATGGTTAATTGTAGGTATTGACCATTTCATACCCTCTAAAAAGTTTCAGCAAAAACCTAACAGCCAGCCATGGTTCTCTCCAGAATGTGCTGCTGCCATTGCGCACAGAAATTACTTTTTCCACTGCTTCAAACGTAATAGATGTATGGAAACTAAAGCCGTTTTCAGGACTGCCAGCAACCATTGTAAGAAAGTAATAAGGAACGCAAGAGAGTTGTATGCTCAATCTGTTAAGTCCAAAGTAGCTGAGCAGCGGCTTGGTTCCCACCAGTTTTGGCAAATAGCAAACAGAATCCTGAACAGAAGCGTGTGCTCCATCCCAACTATTATCAATGGACCTGAGGTAATCTCGTCAGCATCAGACAAAGCCAAACTCTTTGTCAAGAACTTTGCAGCTAATTCTACCCTTTGCGACCAAGACCGCCAACCCCCAATATTTCCTCCTGTATCAGAAAACACGCTATGTGATATACGTATATCTGTACGTGATGTTGCCAAGCTAATCAAAAACCTTGATTCCAGTAAAGCAACTGGCCCTGATGGTATTCCAATTATAGTACTCAAAAAACTTCAACCTGAACTAGCGCCCATACTTACAAAACTGTTTAAACGTTGTCTTAAGGAGAATAGTTTCCCATCTCCCTGGAAAATCTCATCAGTATGCCCTGTATTTAAGAATTCAGGTGATCGCTCATCCCCCTCTCAGTACAGGCCAATAAGTCTCCTGTGCGTCATGAGTAAGTTGCTAGAATCTGTGTTAAATACAGAAGTAATCAAACATCTCAACAAAAATAACCTTCTTAGTGACACTCAATATGGTTTCCGTTCTGCTAGATCTACAGCAGATGTCCTTACAGTTATATCGCATAGGATTAGCAAATCTCTCGACGGTGGCAATCTTTCTAGGGCAATTGCTCTTGACATATCTAAAGCCTTTGATAGGGTATGGCATAAAGGTTTACTTCATAAGATCGCTAGCTATGGTATAGCTGGAAAAGTCTTCTCAATTATTAAATCATTTCTTTCTGATAGGTTCATAAGAGTAGTAGTTGAGGGGCAAAAATCAGAAGCTCACAGTATTAATGCCGGTGTCCCTCAGGGATCCATCCTGGGCCCAACTCTTTTCCTGATCTACATTAATGATCTTCCAAATCAAATCCTTACATCATTTGTAGACATTTATGCTGACGACACTACCATTTATGGTACCACATCTAAGACAGTAAACGACCAAGTACTCTCCAATTCTCTCTCCTCTGATCTTGAGCATGTAGTACAATGGGGAAAGGAGTGGCTGGTTACTTTTAATGCATCTAAAACCAAGCTTCTCTCTTTACATCATCAACATTTTAATCCACATTTGTCATCAATTGAAATGAATGGCTCTCGTCTTCAGGCGGCCTCAAGTTTTGACAAGCTTCTGGGCTTGACCATTACTCCTGATCTTAAATGGAACACGTATATCAAATCTGTTGCCGAGGCCGCTGGAAGAATGGTGGGACCTTTCTATCGATCCAGTAGATATCTCACTGCTGATGCTATTCTCTATCTATATAAGAGCCAGGTACGTCCAAGGATGGAATACTGTTGCCACATCTGGGCAGGAGCTGCTAGAAAGGACTTGTCCTGCCTTGATAGAGTTCAAAATAGACTTCGTAGCCTCGTAGGAGATGTCCTTTTCTCCTCCTTACAACCTCTATCTCACAGAAGAGATGTTGCGAGTTTGTCTCTGATGTATCGTTATTTTCATGGAAAGTGTTCAACTGAGCTTCAATCTATGGTCCCCCCTCGCCAAACTTTCACAAGAAACACTCGTCTAGCTGTAAACACTATCAATAATTTCCCCCACTCTTTATCTGTGCCTAAACCTAAACATAGATTCCATGAACAAAGCTTCTTTCTTAGAACTGCACGCCTGTGGAATTGTCTTCCGTTTTCCTGCTTTCCGGCTGACTACAATATGGTTGTGTTCAAGTCTAAGGTAAATAAGTTCTTGATGAGCCGTTCCATATAAGTTATTAAATTTACCAAATTTTCATTACTAATGATTACTATATTGACCAACTTCTACTGTACACTCTTTAACCCTTATCCTTGAGTGGCCTCTGGGCCTTGATAATGTGGTGATGCCTTTGTAAAAAAAAAAAAAAAAAAAAAACACCGTTACACACACATCCCCTTTCTTTTCCACCTTCGCGTAACAGGTTTGAGCCTGCCTACTACAACTTTTTTTTTGCTTTACACACACCTACAAACACCCAGGCAACGCCAGGCTACGCCAGGCAACGCCAGGCAACGCCAGGTACCCAGGTTAGTTACCTCTAATCGAAACCAAAACCAAAACTTATGAAGAATTCTAGATAAATTATTTATTACAAGAAATAGAAGTCTATCACAATTAAACGACAGTCACTCGGATGTAAGCGTGACACACAAAATAAATAACACGCACACTATCCTATTAATAGATATGTGCATGCGTGTGTGTGTGTGCGCGTGCGTGTGTGTGTGTGTGTGTGTGTGTGTGTGTGTGTGTGTGTGTGTGTGTGTGTGTGTGTGTGTGTGTGTGTGTGTAATTAATTAATTTGATAGCTTGCACAACAGTAGATATGTGAGATTAGTTCACGATCATCTGCTCTTTTTACTCCCGGTTTCTCCTCCGCGGACAGGACGACGGTGACAAGAAAGATACACGAGGAATCTACCGAGGAGAGAAAACGTTTGTGTTGATTGCGATTTCATTAGTGACTTTATCAGAATGGTATTAAAAGGTTACCTTCACAAGAAAAAAATAACTGAAGACTCAAAAGAAAGGGGGTTTGTGAATTGAGTTCTGCCCGTATAAATTGTATTGTTTTAACATGTGTCAAAGAAAGTGGATAGTGGATGGGCTGGGACAACGGTTGCTTACCGTTTGCGCAGGTGTGTTTATTCCTTTCCGCATGTGCGTGCCTTAGAAACATTTTGCAAGCATCCGTTTTAAAAGCCGCCCCAGTTGAACTTGTCACATACATGCGAGTCCATGTGTTATTAGCAATGCTAGCGCTTTTTTGTTGTTCGGGGTAGGACACAAAACCTCATCCGGTTGTTAGGCCGGAACTTGCGAGCTTTGGAGGTGCGTTGAGTCACATTTTCCTTACCGTTACTCCCAGGTATATTTGACAGGGAAGGAAACTACCTATTAGGGTGCCATCTACGTGTGGAATAAAATTAGTACTCGTTATAAGGTTAAACTGCGTTCAAAGATATACCCATAAATCTGCATGATAAATAACTTATTAAGATAAAAGGCTACGATGGCTAAGTGGTAACGACATTTTCTTTTTTTTTTTTTACATAGGCATCACAGTTATCAAGACACAGGGCCACTCGAGGATAAGGGTTAAAGAGTGTACAGTAGTCAATGGGGCAATATAGTAATCGTTAGTAAAGGAAATTCGGTAAATTTGTTAACTTAAGTGGAACGGATCATCAAGAACTTGTTTACGTTGGACTTGAAGACAACCATATTGTAGTTAGCTGGGAATCAGGCAAACAGAAGACAGTTGCACATGCGTGCAGTTCTAAGAAAGAAACTTTGTTCATGGAATCTACGTTTACGTTTAGGTACAAATAGAGAGTGGGTGAAATTATTGAAAGTGCTTTTAGATTGAAGCCAAGACGAGCATTTGCCAGGAAAATAACAATAAAGTAGAGACAAACTCGCAACGTCTTTTCTGTGATAAAGAGGTTTAGGGAAGAGAACTAGGTTTTGAAGACTATTTTAATTCTATCAAAGCAGCATACGTCCTTTCTATCAGCTCCTGCTTTAACCTACACTCCTCCATTCCCTCTAAGCATTTTAACATGCCTGGTTATCTCCCACTCTGCCGTAAGGACTCAGACAGATATATGCATGGGCTTGAAGTCTATATTCGTACACCCTCCCCCTGACTAGAGAAACAAAACTAGAATATGTGATAATGGTAGAAATCGCCCTAAATTCTCAGTCTAAAACCGAAGACCCACTGCTCAAAACAACGAGGTATTACAAAAAGGCTGACTGGGAAGCCATCAGGGAACTCATCAGAGATGCCCCATGGCGACATATCTTTTCTCTTCTAGTGGAACAATGCATAAATGAGACCACTGAATTGTTCAAAACTGTCAATTGAAGCACGTTTCCACACGGAAATTCTATAGCAAACCCCACTCTCCCCAATAGTTTGCTTCTGCTTATGCAGCTGCTATTGCTCAAAGGCAGCATGCGTACCGCAAATTCAACTGGCAAATGTCCAGTTCCGACAGAGAAATAGCGACAGCTAAGACAGAATACACTGAAACCACCAGAAAACGGATCGAAGCACAGAAATTAGGAACCCCTGATTTTTGGAAAAATCTACAACAGTGTAGTAAATAATAAGCAGTCAACGATTCCCCTACTATCAAACAATCATAAGGTTGCTTGCACGGCAACCGGCAGGGCTAACCTGTTTGTCAGTCAGTTTGCCTCAAACTCCACACTGGACCAGGCACACCACTCCCTCCTCAACTTTCCTTTGCGTAAAGACGCCACACAAGGCGATTTGAAAATCACCCCTTCTCATGTACATGGTATCATAAAAAAAAACCTAGACACCTCAAAAGTAAGTGGACCCGATCTCATCCCGGCTGTGCTATTAAAAACATGCTCTGCTACGGTTGCTCCAGTTGTCTCCAAACTTTACAATAAATGTCTTAATTAGTCCTCCTTCTCCGACTGCTAGAAAACGCTTCTGTGGTACCAGTCTTCAAGAATTCTGGTGAAAGAACTGATCCATTAAATTATCGCCCCATTAGCCTCCTCCCGCTTTTAACCAAAATCTTTGAATCCTTAATCAATCAAGCAATAGTCCAACACCTTACAGCTGCTAAACTCCTTACTGACAAACAAGATGGATTAAAACAAGCCCGTTCAAACTGCCGTCTCTGAACGTATATACCGTTCACTGGACAAAACAGGGAAGAGTAGAGCGGTAGCACTCGATATATCTAAGGCTTTTGACAGGGTATGGCACGATGGTCTTCTAAGGAAAATCAGAGCATATGGTATGACTGGAAGAAAACATAATGTAATTAAATCCTTCTTAAGTAAGAGAAAAGTCAAGTTGTCCTCCACGGTCTTACATCCAAACAATGTGATATGAATGCGGGAGTACCTCAGGGGTCTATGCTTGGACCTTTATTATTCCTGATATTCATAAATGACCTCCCTGATGAAATTGTTTCGGAGATGGGTATATTTGCTGATGACACCACTCTTTATAACAGACACGAGGGGAAAACAAATGAACACATATCTAAGGAAATGGCAGAAACACAAGAGGATGACCTTCAATCTGTAGTGGAATGGTAACAAAAAATGGATGGTCACATTCAATGCTGCCAAGACTAAGCTTGTTTCTTTCAATAATTACAAGAAAATTATCTACCACCAATAGCAATGGCAAAGAACACATTACCTAAAAGTACTTCCTTTAAACTCCTCAGTCTAACGTTTGCAGGGAACATGAACTGAAATACATACATTGAGAGCATTGTCAAGGTTGCTGCAAAGAAGGCGGGCTCTCTCTTTACCGTGCTAGAAATCTACTTACGCCTGAAAGTATCCTGTACCTCTATAAGGCCACCATTCGTCCATGTATGGAGTATTGTTGTCATATTTAGGCTGGTGCATCTGCTGCTTGTCTCTCACTTCTGGACAGGGTTCAAAAGAGAGTTGCCAATCTGATAGGTCATGAACTGGCATCTAAGCTTCAGCCTCTGTCCCACCGACGAAATGTTGCATCCCTCTTCCTGTTCTACAAGTACTTTAATGGGGAATGCTCTTACTAACTACAAGCACTTGTACCCTCTCGACGTGACTACCTCCGACAAACCGATAAGCAGCTAAGTCCCATCCCGTCACAGCAGAAATCCTTAGGCGTAAGAAAGCCGTTACTCCAATAGTTTTTTTCCCCAGAACTGCTAGACTTTGGAACTCCCCCCCGGGATTCTGCTTTCCCAACTGTACTGACATGCAGAAGTTCAAGTGTAATGTGAACAAACATCTTTCTACTCATCTCCCTCCATAATGCCCCTGAAACTTATGTCTCCGATAGTAGCCCCCTACTTCAAAGTGGCACTGTGCCTTGTTTGGAGTGAAAATCCAATTTTAAAAAAAAATGTGGCAACAATACTCCATCCTTGGACGTACCTTGCTCTTATATAGGTAGAGAATTGCATCAGCAGTGAATTATCTACTGGATCAATAGAAGGGTCCCACTATTTTTTAAGCGACTTTGGCAACGGATTTGATGTATATGTTGAATTTCAGATCAGGAATAAAGGTCAATCCCAGAAGCTTGTAAAAACATGAAGTCTCCCCAAAACGATAGCCATTTATTTCAATTGATGTCAGATGGGGATCAGAGCGATGATGATGTAAAGATAGAAGCTTGATTTTAGATGCATTCAAAGTAATCAGCCACCTTTTTCCCCTATTGTGCCACGAGCTCAAGATCAGAGGAGAGAGAATCAGAGAGAACTTCGTCGTTTACGGTCTTTAATGTGCTTCCATAAATGGTAGTGTTATCAGCTTAAATGTCTACGAATGATGTAAGGATGTGATTTGGACGATCATTAATGTAGATCAGGAAGAGCCTTGGGTTCAGGATGAACCCCTGAGGAAATCCAGCATTAGTACTGTGAGCTTCTGATTTCTGCCCATCAACCACTACTTTTATGAACCTACCAGTGAGAAATGATTTAATAATTAAGAAGACATTTCCATCTAGACATGGACTAAAAGTCTGGTGTGCAAAGTTCGAAATAAGTTCGCCTCTCAGAAACGCTTTCCTAAAAATAAGCACTCGATCTTGAAGAGGAAGCCAATAAAATAACTAGTTAAAGAAGATACGTTAAACTACACGATTGAGTTCGATATTAAATAACTCGAAAACAGTTTTTGATATGATGTCATTTAAAACAGAATTGGTTCTGAGAAAAAGTTTTACATTATGGATAAGTAACAAAATGTTTATTATTATCATTATCTTTTTATTATTATCTTTATCTTTTTATTATTATCTTTATCTTTTTATTATTATCATTATCTTTTTATTATTATCATTATCTTTTCATTATTATCTTTATCTTTTAATTATTATCATTATCTTTTTATTATTATCATCTTTTTATTATTATCTTTATCTTTTTATTATTATCTTTATCTTTTTTATTATTACCACTATCTTTTTATTATTATCTTTATCTTTGTTATTATTATCATTATCTTTTTATTATTATCTTTATCTTTTTTATTATTATCATCTTTTTTATTATTATCTTTATCTTTTTATTATTATCTTTATCTTTTTTATTATTGTCATTATCTTTTTATTATTATCGTTATCTTTTTATTATTATCTTTATCTTTTTATTATTATCATTATCTTTTTATTATTATCTTTATCTTTTAATTATTATATTTATCTTTTTTATTATTATCATTATATTTTTATTATCTTTATCTTTTTATTATTATCATTATCTTTTTATTATTATCATTATCTTTGTTATTATTATCATTATCTTTTTATTATTATCTTTATCTTTTTATTATTATGTTTATTTTTTTATTATTATCATCTTTTTTATTATTATCTTTATCTTTTTATTATTATCTTTATCTTTTTTATTATTATAATTATCTTTTTATTATTATTTTTATCTTTTTATTATTATCTTTATCTTTTTATTATTATCTTTATCTTTTTATTTTTATCTTTATCTTTTATTATTATCATTATATTTTTATTTTTATCTTTATCTTTTTATTATTATCATTATCTTTTTATTATTATCTTTATCTTTTTATTATTATCTTTATCTTTTTATTATTATCTTTATCTTTTTATTATTATCATTATCTTTTTATTATTATCTTTATATTTTTTTATTATCATTATCTTGTTATTAATATCTTTATCTTTTTATTATTATCTTTATCTTTTTATTATGATTATCTTTATCTTTTTATTATTATCTTTATCTTTTTATTATTATCATTATCTTTTTATTATTATCTTTATCTTTTTATTATTATCTTTATCTTTTTATTATTATCATTATCTTTTTATTATTATCATTATCTTGTTATTAATATCTTTATCTTTTAATATTATCTTTATCTTTTTATTATTATCATTATCTTTTTATTATTATCTTTATCTTTTTATTATTATCTTTATCTTTTTATTATTATCTTTATCTTTTAATTATTATCTTTATCTTTTTATTATTATCTTCATCTTTTAATTATTGTCTTTATCCTTTAATTATTATCTTTATCTTTTAATTATTATCTTTATCTTTTAATTATTATCATTATCTTTTTATTATTATTTTTATCTTTTAATTATTATCATTATCTTTTTATTATTATCATTATCTTTTTATTATTATCATTATCTTGTTATTAATATCTTTATCTTTTAATATTATCTTTATCTTTTAATTATTATCATTATCTTTTTATTATTATTTTTATCTTTTTATTATTATCTTTATCTTTGTATTATTATCATTATCTGTTTATTATTAACATCTTTTTATTATTATCTTTTTATTATTATCTGTATCTTTTTATTATTATCTTTTTCTTTTTATTATTATCATTATCTTTTTATTATCATCTTTGTATTATTATCTTTATTTTTTTATCATTATCTTTATTTTTTATTATTATCTTTATCTTTGTATTATTATCATTATCTGTTTATTATTAACATCTTTTTATTATTATCTTTTTTATTATTATCATTATCTTTTTATTATTATCATTATCTTTTTATTATTATCTTTTTTATTATTATCATTATCTTTTTATTATTATCATTATCTTTTTATTATTATCATTATCTTTTTTATTATTATCTTTATCTTTTTAAAATTATCATTATCTTTTTATTATTATCTTTATCTTTTTTATTATTCTTCATTACTCTAAGAAAATGAAGATATTATTGTTAAGAATCTGGTGTTCCACTTTAACGTCACGAACCCGCCATACACAATATAATGACTGAATGACAATTAATAATGAGAGGAATGGAAACCAGGTGTAATCAAAACACAGATGGTCATTATTATCATGCGGACAGGATCAGGAACTGCTGCTCGTCGTAGATGGCAGGATCGGTGTTGCTAGTAGTTACAAATAACGAAAATGTAGTGATGATGATGGGAGTGCTGACAATTTTAATTTAATTACTCGCTTTTGGTTGTTATATCCACAACGTTTAAGCCGATGCAACTTCCGACATACAAACATAATTGGCTACATAGGTGCATATCTGTTTCAGCTGCGATCTCGTCTGAAATATTATGTGTTTAATTAGATGGATTTATCTTATGTAATAACTCTACCCGTTATTGAGCATGATTTAATAAACACTGGAGTTTCATTAAATTTTCATCTAGGAAACAACAATAATACAATCGCTATATATATATATATATATATATATATATATATATATATATATATATATAGATAGATAGATAGATAGATAGATAGATAAGTAGATATATAGATATATAGATATATCTATGTGTGTATGTGTGTGTGGAGGGAGATAGATAGAAAGAAAAATAATGGAAAAATGTGTTACAATGTTATCATAGAGTTTTTCTTTGTCTTCATTTTTCGCATATTCTTAAAACGTCGATTTACTTTCTGATTATCAAGTCATAAAACGTTAGCACGCATATGTATAGAATCCTCTCTCTCTCTCTCTCTCTCTCTCTCTCTCTCTCTCGCTTTCTCTCTCTCTCTCTCTCTCTCTCTCTCTCTGTCTCTCTCCTTATTTTAAATGGAAATTATACAGTAGTTCCCGGCGTTACTCTGCGTGCAGAGCTTGAGTTCAATCGAAGATATTTTTATAGTGTTATCAGGAAATGATAGTAATCTTTATCTGGCCATTTCTGTGACTATCTGATTCTAAACTTGAATTGAAAAAAAAGTACGTTCTCTCCCCCCCCTCTCTCTCCCTCTCTCCCTCTCTTTCTCTCTCTGTCTCTCTGGATATATATATATATATATATATATATACATATATATATATATATATATATATATATACATACGACATGGACATATATTAATATATTACATGTACATATATATATGTGTGTGTGTGTGTGTATTACATGTGCATATATATATATATATATATATATATATATATATATATATATGCATGTATTTATATGTTTTCTTTTGAGCATTCCTCCCAAATCCGGCCCTGTCCGCTACGTTCTCGTCATTACCCCCCTGCCTGCCCTGCCCTCTGCGCCGTTTTTCTGACATTACTCAGCCCACAGCAATTCGTCCACAAAGCAAAACTTTCGTTAAACAAATGTCAGTTTTTATTCATCAGAATCAACCGCTGAGAAATAAGACCCCGACATGTGGTTTCCGTCAATTCAGCTCCGCCGGGTAACAACTAACTCCATAAAAAGATAGGATCGGGTTGGAGGTGCTACATGTCGTAAAGAGTCACGAAATCGCCACCGGCCTTTTTCGTTAGCTGAACTAAAATCAAGAACGTAGAAGGTAAACAAATACGTTTGATCTATTTCTCGAACTAGTCACTGCGAAAATCATTTATATATCCTTGTGCCATATTAGGCAAGGTCAAACAGGAAATGAAAATTAGAGCTAATTGACCTCTAATAAGTAAAGGTTGCTCGGCTGCGGAACACAATTTAAGATAAAAACAAAATGTAATAAGTCCTCTAATGTACCACCCTATCTGTGTATAGATACTCTATGGTTAACTGGGATGACTTCCGAACATTCATATCAGATATTCCATTGCACTCCATATTCAAACACAACGTGTCCTCTATAGTATGTGACCTGACTGAATGGTTAAGTGTGGGTATAGACCGCTATATACCCTCCAAAACATTTCAGCAAAACCCAACAGCCAATCGTGGTTCACTCCATTGTGCACAGAAATCACTATTTCCATTGTTTCCAGCTTAATAGACACTGTGAAATTAAAGCCAGCTTTAGGACTGCAAGCAACTATTGTAAAAGAGTAATAAAGAATTCAAGAGATTCGTGTGCTCAGTACGTCGAGTTTATAGTAGCGGATCAGCGGCTTAACTCCCACCCATTTTGGCGAATAACAAAGAATAGCAAACAGAGACTTGAACAGAAGCGTGTTCTCTATACTAACGATCATCAATAAACCTGAGGTAGACTCGTCTGCATCTGACAAAGCAAAACTCTTTGCCAAGGACTTTGCAGCAAATTCTACCCATTGCGATCAGGGCCACGTACCCCTCGTATTCCCTCTTGTGTCTGAAAACACCCTAAGCGACATGCAAATTTATGTACGTATTGTTGCCAAGCTTATCAAAATCCTGGATTCTCGTAAAGCAACTGGCCATGGCGGCATTCCAGTCATAGTGTGCAAAAAGCTTCAGCTGTAATTGGCTCCTATACTTACAAAGCTGTTTAAACGTTGTCTAAAAGAGAAATGCTTCCCAACATCTTGAAAAACTTCATCAGTCTACCCTGTATTTAAAAATTCCCATGATCGATCATCTCCCTCTCAGTACAGACCAGTCAGTCTCTTATGCGTCATGTGTAAGTTTCTGGGAACTGTGATAAACAGAAAAGTAGTCAACCACCTCGGCAAAAATAACCTGTTCGATGACATCCAGTGTGGTTTCCATTCTCCAAGATCTACAGCTGATGTACTTACTGTTATGCCACACAGGATTAGTGAATCGCTCGACGGAGACTTTGTCTCTAGAGCAATAGCTCTTGACATATCAAAGGCTTTTGATAGTGTGTAGCATAAAGGTCTACTACACAAGATTGCCAGCTGTGGAATAGCTGGGAACGTCCTCTCAGTTATAAAATCATTTCGCTCTGGTAGGCATAGTCGTTGACGGGCTGAAATGAGAAACTCACTGTATTGATGTTGGTGGCCCAACTTTTCTATCCTGGGTCCAACCCTGTTTCTGATCTTCATCAATGATCTCCCAAATCACATTCTTAGGTCACTCGTCTACATTTATGCAGACGACACGACAATGGCGACACTTCAAAGGTCAGCAATAACAAAGATCTTTCTTATTCTCTCCCTTCTGGTCTTGAGAACGTGGTGCAATGGGGAAAGAGGTGGTTAGTTACTTTTAATGCATCGAAAATCAAGCTTCTCCTCTTTCATCATAATCGCTCTGGTTCCAACCATGCCTCAATTGAAATGAATGACTCTAGTCTTGGGGAAGCCTCGTGTCTTGACAACCTTCTGAGACTGAGCTTCACTTTTGATCTTAAATAGAACACATGCATCAAATCGGTTGCCAAGATCGTTGGAAATATGGTTAGATCACTCTACCGCTCCAGTAAGTATCTCACTGCCAATGCAATCCTCTATCTGTATAAGAACCAGGTGCGCCCTACAATGGAGTACTGTTGCCACATTTTGACAGGAGCTGCTCGGCAGGCCTTATTCTGGCTTGACAAAATTCAAAACCAGCTTCGAAATCTAGTAGATGATGCCCTTTTTACTTCCCTGCAACCTCTTTCCCATAGGAGAGACGTCGCATGCCTGTCTCTGTTCTATCATTATTTTCATGGCCAGTGCTCGTCTGGACTCTAATCTTTGGTCCCCCTCTTGCAAAACTTTCACAAAAACTACTATATATGATTTTGCCCACTCTCTTTCTGTGCCTAAATGTAAACGCAGATTCTATGAACAAAGCTTCTTACCCAAAACTGCCCAGATTTATAACACTGTTTCGCTGGTATGCCTCCCGGCTAAATACAACATGGTACCCTTCAAATCTAATGTAAAAAAAAGTCCTTGTTATGTCGTCCTCATAAATAATCAAATTTTACCCAATTTACATCATAAAAGATTATTTCACTACCATCTTACATTCATTAACAATTGTCCTTCGTTATAATGTATAAGTGCTGACCCCCACCCCAGTAAAAAAAGACAATATCTCGGAGCTATTTTCCAGCATACCATATCATGATCGTTTTCAAGATCAATGTAAAGAAATTTTTGACGAGCCGTCATCTAAATAAATTAAATCTTCATTTTCCGACATCAACGATCATTACGATGGTGTCTCGCCTGAAACCCATTAACTCTTAATCGTCAGTGGTTTTCGGGGCTGGATAAGCAGTCACAAAGTATTAAAAAATGCAGTTCATGCTGCGAAAATCAGTTTCTGATAACATTTGCTGAGAAATATTCATGCGCGAGTATATATCCGACTTCACGACGTTTCCGTCAAACCAGTTTTTCTTAGCTATCATGCAACTGCTTTTTACGACTGATGAACCTGTTTTAACATCTACTATATTAACATACGATCTCTGACAGCGAAACATAAACTAGACAGCAATAAGCATCTCTTACAAAGCATAAATATTTAACAGAAATAAACAAGTCCCATAACAAATCTACACTAAATGTATAGCAATAACGGAATTCGGTGTTAGGGTTTTCTTTGTTCTTATAGTTTCTATATCTATTCTGGTTAATCAGTTTACTTAACAAATAACGTGTGATCACTTTAAGTCTTACCCAACTAATATTCCTGGTGCACCAAGTGCAAAAGAGATCCAGACAATTGCACTTAAGGGAACAGCGTGGATACTAAAAAGATCTCTCGGTTGGTTTCAATAAAACGCAGGACAATGTTGGCAGCTGGTTTGGTCTGCCCCATACCCAGCATTACAATCTTCCAAGAAATAAAATTTAAAAAATAAATAAATAAAATAACACCCTCTTTATTATTATTAATATTATTATTATTATTATTATTATTATTATTATTATTATTATTATTATTATTATTATTATTATTATTATTATTATTATATTATTATTATTATTATTTCATACGTAAACGTCTTTATTTTTCGAGTCAAAAACATGTTTCTGTTGAGTTTTTTTTTTAGATAAGGACTAATTATTCATATTATTTAGATTTTTAGACTACTGTTCTCATCTTGATTATTATTTTCTCAACGTTTCCGTCAGTGTAACCACCGACCTTCTTTAGATATATCTTGTCGAATTCGGGAATCTTTCTGTAGAACCCGACAGTCTAAGTCCTAAGTAATTTGCACTTGTTTTTGAGTGTCTCTCGTAATGAGAATTGAACTCTCAGTCCCCAGAACAGTGTAAATAACAACTGGCTTTTATCAAGTAATTTATCTGATACACAACTGGTCCTTGCAACGAATTGCTTAGGCCTTCTGCCTGATCATGGCTGACGATTAATTAAAGTGTTCCGTTCGAAATTGGAAAGTTTGTGAAAATAGCAGTACATAAGCACGCATATATTACTAGAAAAAAAAACTATAACAGATATTTAACTCACAAAAACATTATTATTTTAGTCCCGTTTCAAATTCATAATTGAATTTTTTTTAATCAACAAATTTCCTACAAAATAAAACGATATCTATTCGCATTTTTGACAATCATTAAATGTCAACTAAACTTCAAACGCCTTCTGTGATATTTCTGCTTGGTTTGTGATTATATTAACTTACTAAATTTATTTGAACTCCTGGTGTATATATATATATATATATATATATATATATATATATATATATATATAGAGAGAGAGAGAGAGAGAGAGAGAGAGAGGGAGAGAGAGAGAGAGTAAAACTGGTAATTAGTAAAAACCTGAAGAGAGTGCTCAGTACTATTGCAGAGCAAATATATGTTTTATTTTTTTATTACCGTTTTATCTGTTTGGTTACATATGTTTCGGATGTTAGACCATGTTTACGATCCAACAGCCTCGCCAGACCTTACAGAAATGGTTGTTAATATTTGGAAGAAGTGTTTTAGAGGAAATACGAGAAAAAGGGGGGAAGAGATAATAAGAGGGAGGGAGACGGGTATCGACAATATTTAAGTCTTGAAGGTTAAAATATATTAGATTGTAGTGTGTGGAGGTAGCAGATTCAGATAAGTGTGAGTGGAGATATATGGATATAGGAAGGGGGAGAGAGGATAGTGAAAAAAGGGGACGTAAGGAGAGGAGGGGGGAATTTAAATTTTTATGTTTTAAAATTTTGACTGCTTTTTGGTTGTTTAGCCAGGTATATGAAATAGATGAGAGAGAGAGGGAAAGTGAGAGAGAGAAAGAGAGGGAGAGAGAGAAAGAGAGGGAGAGAGAAAAAGAGTTGGTGTGATTGTCATATGTGTTTGACAAGTAAAAGGTGTCATTTAGAATGTTCGTAGTCGCCATAAGTCGACTTGTTCATTTCAGTTGACAATGAGATGTTTTGGTTGGTGTAAGGTTATTTTGGATTAGATCTAGATATTGGGAGGTCAGTGAGGTTTTGTTAGGGTGGTTGGGGTTTGTAAAGGAGCATTTATGTACTCTAAAACCCCTTATGCGTGCGTCAGCGTCTGTGTTAACTCTTAACTGTTTAAAAACAACCCACTATGAAATGAACAACGACCACGAAACCCGTAAATGAGACTCTGTAACTTCCAAAAATGACAGTCACACTAACCCCCTTCCCTTTCCCTCTCCGTTTCCCTCCCTTTCCTCCCATCTATCTCTCTCCCTCTCTCTCTCCCTCTCATCTAATTAATATACCTTATTGAAAAGGAAAAAAAAGTAGTCAAAGTTTTTAAAACCCAAAAATTGAAACTCCTTTCCCCCCTCCTCTCATTACCCTCTCTCTTTCCTCTTTACCATCATCTCTCCCCCTTCCCCTCCCTATATCTACATATCTCCACCCAAGCCTACCTGAATCTGCTACCTCCACACGCACAATACAACCTAATATACTTTAAACTTCTAAACTGAAATATTGTCATTACCCGCCTTCCCCCTCTATTATCTCCTACCCCAACCCCCCTCCTTTTTCTCCCCCCCTTTTTCCCCCCGTATTCCTCCTAAAAACAATTCTTCCTAATACTAACCAACCATTTCTGTAAGGTCTGACGAGGCTGTTAGATCGTAAACACAGTCCAACATCCGAAACATATGTAACCAAACAAATAAAACGGTAATAAAAAAAATATATATGTATGTATGCATCTTGTATATATATATATATATATATATATATATATATATATATATATATATACGTGTTTGTATTTCTTACGTGTGTCAATCATCAAGTGGTATAAATAACAGTTTCTTTGATAAAACACATGTGTGCATATAGAGAGTAGAAATATTCACTGTGTCCTACATGTATATAAAATGTTCTTTGTGTGCTGGCGCTTTTGCACAAATACATGTAGTTACAAACGGGACGTATTAACTTTTACAGACAATTTTTAAACCAAACGATTAAAATATGTCTGCTTATCTCACCTATCGCTCTAAACCTCGAAAAGATGTCATAGCAACGAGTTTTATTTTATACAGTCTTTATTCTTCTTATAGTTCCCTTGTCGGCGTGTGGCACGCTAATTCTCTTTCTACATGTTCAATCGTTACCACGTTCACCTCGGACAGAATTGTTAGTTCGCTAACGCGTTTCTCGCCAACTCGTTAGTTTTATCTCTGCTAACTAACAATTACATCAGCAAAGCGGATCAAATCACGTGTAATTCACGTAAGCTAAAGCTTTGTTTATTTAACTAACTTAATTCCAAATCTACTTTTAAATTTCTAAATCGGCTTTGTTTATTCAGGACTAAAAATTTCAACCTGTAAATACACATTTTTCAAAGGATAATAATCGCCCACGTTACCCGGATTCAATATCTAGCATAAAGTTTAATTACTTGGGTATACTTTAATTTAATAATACAGATTATTCAACATTTTTTATTGATGCTTAAGCTTTTTTTGTTTTTACTAAAGAAGGGAAAGCTGCCTTTTTCGACAACAATTTAAATCCTTTATTGATCACATATACACTGTAAATTTGGTTTTTCTCAGAATTTTCTTTCTTTTTTGTTTTTATCGGAAGTGATAAGCTAATATTTATGTTTTTATAGTTAAATCATTCTTGAAAGTTTAGGCCAGGAAACGCTGGGACAAAGATTCTGCTATTAATCCATAAACTATTGACATGCCTGGTTCTTTCTCTTCATCAAGAATAATAACAAGTACGCAGATTTAAAAATCTGCTTTGTCAGTGGTTTCGCTAAACTTTTCTCCGTGCTTAAAAATAATAACACCTTAAACTTCAGTTTTGTTTTAGACAATGTTTTTTGTTTCATTTTAGCAACAGATGATATAAATGGTAGTTTATGTGGGTATGTGTGTATGTATATCCGGCTAAACCTAAAGAACAACA
Source organism: Euprymna scolopes (assembly GCF_053919585.1). Taxonomy (NCBI): domain Eukaryota; kingdom Metazoa; phylum Mollusca; class Cephalopoda; order Sepiida; family Sepiolidae; genus Euprymna; species Euprymna scolopes. The sequence continues at coordinate 94,991,841 of NC_136493.1, forward strand.
AAACACATATCTGCAAAGTTGTCATTTTTTTACGTAGCATTCCCCGCATTAATAAACGTAAGAAAAACAATTCGTTCTTTGGCAATAAATATATTTCGTCAAGGGGAGGTTGATTTTTTTTTCCAGGAGTTTATCTCTTATGCCGACTGATTGCTAATGCAAAAAGTGGGTGTGTCAGAGGGTGATTGAAAACAGAATAGGTGTGAGAAGAGGAATGAAACCGAGGGGGGGGGGTAGATAGAATTTTTAAGCGAAAGATGTTATACATTTTGCCCCGTTCGACGTCGAGTAGCTCTGCTAGTACATAATGAAGGATTGCGGATTTTTAATCCTCTAATTTTTATCTGCCATACATTTTACAGGTAATAATTATTTAGTACGAGACATATTTTCCATTCACTGCATTTGTTTGTTTGTTTTTTGGGGTTTTTTTCATGTATTAAATTTATATTTTACGTCTAAATATTTTCGTTGTCGATTTCTGAATCTTCACTGATACTCGATATTTCCGATTTAAATGGTTTGAAAGGTGTTTGGAGGTGTGTGTTGGGCAAAAAAAAAAACCTTGGTAGTAGGCAGGCAGGCTCGAACGCGTACCGCGAAGGAGAAAAAGAACGTGAAACAAAAATAAAAAACGTGACGTCTTTGCTGTTGCGCGCATCGCCAAAGTGGACGTGACGAATGCACCCCTTGGATAAAATTAACGTTTCTATTTTCGAGTTCCACAGCAAAATTTCCGAGTTCAAAAATATATACTTAAAATCGGCCGGAGGTTTTATCGACGGAAACGTTGTGAAAATAACACTCAAGATGAGAACAGTAGTCCGAAGAAATCAAATAATAGGAGTAATCAATCCACATCTAAAAAATTTAGAAATATAAGATATTTTTATGTCTGATGTTTTGGACCTTTGAACGTTCAATTTAGCTCTGTTTTAATTCTCTGCATGTGGGACTGAATGTATATCTATAGAAAGTTGAAATTTTCGTCGTGTTTACGTTGATTTTAAAGGCTTATATTTTCAATTGAAAAATTATTAAAATGAACTTCTTAATATGCTCAATCATGGGAATGCGAGCTACTAAATGAAGGTTAACTAATTTGCATATTCGTTTAAAAAACGAATTTCATTAATTAATTATTTTTTATGGTTCCTTGCTAAACGATTGTATTCATTTAACTATTACCTGCAGTTCTATTTATGCTTAGTTTCTACATCGTGCATAATTGCGTTGCATTTGGGGTAAAAAGTTCTAGCACACACACAATCACACCCACACACACACACACACACATATATATATATATATATATATATATATATATATATATATATATATATATATATATATATATATATATATATACAAATTACCAATGCTCTTTGTGTAAACAAATTGAGTTTAGGTACTTTGGATAATGTCAAAACATTGTTAATTCACTGCCCGCCTAGCAGCAGCTGTATAACACAGCGGTTAGAAGCTCCGATTGTCCTTTGAGCGATCGGGTTTCGATCCTGGCTTGAGGTAATTGCTTGTCTAGCCGCACTGATGAGCTGTGATACACCGAAACAATACTGTATGTGGATTACTATATATATATATATATATATATATATATATATATATATATATATGTATGTATATATATATGTGTGTGTGTGTGTGTGTGTGTGTGTGTGTGTGTGTGTGTGTGTGTGTGTGTGTGTTAGTGATTAGATGATCTCAATATTTTCCCCGATTTCGATACAATTACTGATTTCGTACTAAATTCTCGATTCCGATACAATTACCGATTTCGATTCCAGATGTTTACAAAACTCTAAATATTTTACTATAAAATGGTTATTTTATCCTGATTACCGTAAATACGCATGTTAAATGTGCATATTTTTTCTCAAACGTAAACGCAGTCAGGTGATCTATAGATTTTAGTTGTATTGGAAGTTTAGATCAATAAATGCTATTATTGTATTATTACTAACAGCAGTGAAAGATTGATTTAAAAAACAAAATCAAATAAAAAGGAATCGTTTTTGGCATCGAAAAATTGGCAAAATTTGTTCCGATTCCGATATTTCAGAAGTTTGCGATTTTTCCGATGCTCGATTCCAATTTACTATAATCGTCCAAATACTAATATATATAAATATATATATATATATATATATATATATATATATATATATATATAGAGAGAGAGAGAGAGAGAGAGAGAGAGGGAGGGAGAGAGAGAGACAGTGAGGGTTAGAGAGAAAGAGAAATAAAAAGGAACGAACCGAGTTATGTGTTCAGCAACATTTCGCCTTTATTTCGATATTTCCTCTGGATGAATGACATTAAGAAAACAAAAACACTAGTACAATTATTTGAAAAATGTCTTCAAATATTTGTATTAGTGTTTTTGTTTTCTTAACTTCGTTAATCCAGAGAAAGTCTCGAAATAATGGCGAAACGTTGCTGAATTCGGTTTCTTTCTTTTTATTTCTTTTATTTCTCTATTTCGTGGGAATACTATTTTTTATTTCTCTCAATTATTCGCATCATATATAGGTGTGTGTGTGTGTGTGTGTGTGTGTGTGTGTGTGTGTGTGTGTGTGTGTGTGTGTGTATTGAGAATTGAATACCTTAGAATACAAGTATTTAGAAACCAGATGGCAAAAGTTAAACCCCAAATAAGAGAAGACTCCCTTCCAATTCATTTGGTGATGAACAGTCACGATGAAATTGAAGCAAGTCTCAACTCTGGTGGTCAGGACGACAGTTCAAGTGCGTCACGAATCAATTGCTTAGCAGCACACAATGGATCGTTTAAGAGGGAAAATCAGGAACGCCAAGTGTTTATTCCCAAAGGATTTCTTGAAAGAAAAATATTTCAGATTTCGTCTCGGTTACGTCATGCACCTTGAAAACCGTCGTCTTTTCATTGGTAGGGTGCACGGTATCTCCCGCGGGGGTTGATTACAAAACCAGATTTGTTTGTTTTAGCATTTGTGTTAGACTAGAGAGCTTTCTCTGTTATGTCTTTTTTTGTTACTAGAAACTCGGCAGGTTCAATAGTAGCTGCATGAAAAGTCGTTTGATTTTTCTGTTTGTTATACAACACAGCAACCAACAATAAACAAGGCGATTTAAAATGTATGCAGTCCGAATATCACACATTGGTGTAGTGTTGTTATGTGTGAGGAAGCATTCTTTCTTGGCTTGATAGACTAGAAAGCCGACCTGTATATACAAAATTTTGGAACTATTTTTATGATAATATTAAAATAAATTTACTATTTTATTGTCATTATATGACAATGTCATATATGATTTCTTATTCTTTTCAGAAACAAAAGATAATAATTTTTTTAAATGTCTGTTTGAATTGAAAAGAAGATTCATTATAGAGCAACATGAGAAGAACTTGCGTCAACCAGAAATATTTGAGCTATGGGAAAACCTCAAAATCAACAAAATGTTATTTTAAAAAAAAGACCATTGATCGTTACCTGGAAAACATCGCTGATCAAGGATAGACCGTCCCCACACGTTAAGAACAGCTGAACTAAAAAATATAAGGGAAACATCAGGTGAAATCCAAGAAAATCCATGAGAAAAATGGCAAACAAAGCACAAACATGCGAAGGATATGTCGAAGTGACCTCCAGATATAACCCTATAATCCCCAAAAAGCGACAGCTTCTCTCTGCGCCCACAATTGCAAAGAGATTCATCAGAAGTCGACTCTTGTTAAACCGTTTCAGAGAAAGCACGCTCAATAACATCATCTTCGCGAATAAAAAGTTATTCTCACTCCAACAGTCCCACAAGTATCAAAATGATGATTGCGTGAAGTCGTGAGGTAATACCTGATGATTTGGTCTATGACAACAGCATATTCTTTTCATTGTTTTGATTCTCGAGTATATATCCGACGCAGTTAGACACAATTAATCAACCGGGAACCACATAACTCTACATAAAAACATATAAAATATCAATACCTGAGAATCAAAACAAAAAAAAAAGAATATGCTGTTGTCATAGGCCTACTGATAATGCAGGAAAGGTTATCAGAACGCAGAAACCACCATCAGGGATGTTCTGAGCAGCCATTTCTGAAAAGAAAAATCTCCGCTTGTTTTTATCCCTCAACGGGTCAAGATTAACAAAGAACGTTACATTGAGGAAATTTTTGAAAGCGCCCTAATACCATGGTCTAATTCTGTTTGGTGATGAAGTTTGGACTCCCTAAGTGGATGGTTCGACAGGCCAAACTGTTCATGTAACACAGCAGTGGTGTAGAGACAACTGTTCGTCCTGGATCAGCAAAGGAGCATGACCTCCTTCATCCCCTGATCTTAACGGTCTCCTTGTCAAAATATTGAAGCTTTTAAAATAAAATTGAACGAATGCTGGATGAAAATACCTTTAGATGTTATGTGTTCCGATATAGATCATTTTCCAAAGGACTTCGCAGTGTACTGAAGACTATAGAAGAAACATTTTGAATCATGCCATATTGTTTCTTCAGTGTTTGCTAATAATTTTCTGTAATTGGGTTTTTATTTGTTGGGATAAATATGAGTCTTATTTTGTAGCAGTATTATACTCCAACCTATACACATACATACATACATACATACATACATACATATATATATATATATATATATATATATACATATATATATATATATATATATATATATATATATATATATATATATATATATTGCAGTAGCCTAGTGGTTTGGGTCCTTGCTAATGAAGCCAGACATGACTTCTGTTGCTGAAGTTCGAGTCCCTCGGCTGGCGTTAATCGTGATACCCTGCACTGATGATTCCCGAAAGGATGAAAATAATTATTCCCGAAAGAATGAAACACTAGAGTCCGTGGGCATGCATATATATATATATATATATATATATATATATATATATATATATATATATATATATTATAATAATATATATATATATATACTATAATAATTATTAAATGCCTACAGACTCTAGTGTTTCATCCTTTCGGGAATAATTATTAAATGCCTGCAGACTCTAGTGTTTCATCTTTTCGGAAATCATATATATATATATATATATATATATATATATATATATATATATATATATATGTATATATATATATATATACTAGCAAAAGTAGTCGTCGTTGACTGGGTTCAAAAACAGCCTACAGAAAATGGACTCTGAATTATGAAAGTATGATAGGTTATGAAAAGGAAAGGTTGTAAAGAGATAGCTTCGAATTTGGGGGTATCAAAACCAAAGCAAAATATGATGAAAGTAAAAATAAAATAGATAAACCCCATAATTTAATATACCATACCTGTTCACACTGTACATTTTTTAGGTATTACGTTACAAACTTTGAAGAAATTATCGCGTCTGGTTTTCCTTTTTTTCCCCCAGTTCGCAATTCTAGCAGTGAACTGTAAAAGAAATAAAGTTATCATTTGAACTCTTCAACCTATGATAATCTACGAGAAAATAAAAATGTGATTTTTCTTTTACTTTTTCAGGCGATTATGTGTAAACGGCTTAAATTAATAAATAAAACAACAAAAAGTCGGTTTTGTCATATAAAGTTAACGGAAAATAATCGCTCTTTTGGACTAGACAACGTTTTAAAATGTATTCAATTTTGTTTGTTTTAAAATCTTGGTCATGTTAATGTTCCTGATCAAAATTTTGTATAAAATATGTCATTGTGAATAGTCAGACAAAACACGATTTTTTCGGGGTTATTAAGTTAGATCCATGTCCAAGGAACCTATATCTAAAATTTCAAGTGCATAGACCCAAAATTGTCGGAGGAGTTTGGTAGAGTTCTCAAAGGTCAAAACGTTGCACTTTTACCCCTTAAATACCAAATTTCTGGCCGAAAACCGATCACATCGATTTTTCCAAATCTTAGTACCCTGTATATCAAATTTCGAGTCTGTAGACTCAAAATTAACAGAGTTATTGCGAAAGGAAATGTAAACAGACACACAGACACACAGAGACGTTCAAGGTCAATCAACCGAGAACGACATCAGTCTATATAAAACATATAAGATATTCACTGATATATACTCCAGAGTGAAAACACTGAAAAGAATATGCTGTTTTCACAGCCCTAGTACTATATCATTTTGAAGCGAGTTTTTCGCTCTATCGTATCGTGTTATTCGTTACCGTTCTCAATCTTATTATGCATTTTTTGCCGGCTTTTCGACAGCACGGACAAAATTCAAATCCGCGCGATTTTGGCCGAACAGCTGCCGAGACAGCTCGTGATATCAATGATGCGTTTGGACCAGGAACCACTTATGAACGTGTAGCATAACGGTGGTTCAATAAATTTCGCAATGGTGACGAGAGCCTCGAATATAAAGACGGTCGCGGTCGACCGACTGCGGTTTATAACGAACATTTAAAAGCCTTAATTGAAGGTGATCTTCGCAAAACCAAACGAGAAGTTGCTGTTGAACTTGAGGTCGACCACTCAACAGTTGCCATTTCGTCATTAAAAGCAAATAGGGAAGTCAAGAAAAGAGGAGTCTTCTACCGTTTTCAATCTCTTTATGCAACAAAAACGACCTATTTCTCGAGTGGATTGTGACGTATGATTAGAAGGTGATCTTCTACGACAACCGGCGACGTTTGGCAATGGTTGGATGCCAGATAAGCTCCACAACACTTTCCGAAGCCGAAAATGCCCCCCAAAAGGTTATGGTAACTGTTTGATGGTCTGCGGTCGGTCTCATCCATCACAGCAACTTGAATCCGGGCGAAACGATTACGGCGGAGAAGTACTGCCGACAAATTGTCGAAATAGACTAGGAGCTCCAACGTATGTGCCCGAGATTGGTCAATATGAAGGGACCAATTCTCCTCCATGATAACGCTCACTGGCATGTTGCTCAACTGATCCTGCAAAAGCTGAACGAAGTAGGCTAGGAGACTCTGCCTCATCCGCCATATTTACCGAACCTCTCGCCCACGGATTATTACTTTTTCAAGCATCTTGACAACTTCCAGCGCGAAAAATGCTTCAAAAGCCGAATCGGCCTTTATATAGACTTCATCGCTTCTAGAACTCCGTGTTTCTATGCTAATGGGATAAATAAAGTTTTTTTATGAAAGGAGTTATGATCTTTTGAAGTTGAACGCCAAAAAAACGACATTATTTTTGCACCAACCTAATAGTTTTGGGATCAATATTGATTAGGGGGGGGTGACTCTCAGCAGCTTGTAAAAAATATCAGTTTTTGTAAAAGAAAGCCTAGACCCACTCCTACCGGTGTAAATTCCTATAAAAAATATTTATTTAATTTTCTTTTGGAGAGGGGAGTAAGGGGCTTCGTTTATTTTTAAGTAGAAGAATGGGAGCTTAACCTGTACTTCTTCAATGGCCTGAATTTCCGAACCGTCTTAATTTCCGTCGTCAAAGTGCCATTTTTACCTATTTATTCACTTTTGCCATTTTCACCGGTGCAATTTTTACTGTGCCATTTTTACCGTGCCATATTTAACGGTGCCATTTTTACCTAAATTCGAAAAAAAAAGTCCAACGAAGCACAATTTTTATTTCGAATTTAGGAAAACTCGTTCACGGAAAAGTCGTACATGGAAAACTCATCCATTTTGCTAGGTAGCAAAACTGGTCCATTATTGAATAAATATCGTTTGTAACATACATTTTATGGCTGTTGTTGATAGAGATATTGTGTTTAAAGGGGACTACAATACCATAATATGTTTAAAATATATTTTTACTAGTTTACTGTTGTTTTAAAAAATATAAAATTGATTTTTCTAAGTATTCGTTTTCTCCATATATTTGTAAGGTTTTAGTGGTTTAACTTATTTTAAATATTAAATAAATTAAAATTTCCTTATTCAGTTTAAAAAAAAAACAAGTAGTGTCGTGTGTTACTTTAGAACAAAGAAAAATGCCCGACATAAGAGGATCCCATCTTGAGAGTCTGGATAATTGCTCAAAAATAGAAAATCAAAGAAAATATTGAGGTCGATATAGTTTTAAGAGTGTCCCGCTCTCCAAAAGAAAATGCATTTTAATATTTTTTTTTATATATAATTTAGGGATGGGGAGAAGCTTTTTAAAACCTATATCTCCTTCACAAACAAAGAAATAAAAAACAAAAGAAAAAATGAAAAGACTCTTGAATAACTAGAGTAGAATTTGCGATAAAATTGATAAATAAATTTCTTTAGTAAATGTGACTATCGGTATACAGTGGCCAAATCAACGCTAAAAATATCGTCCGCATCCATCAAACTTAAAGACCCAACCGGAAACTCGAAGTATTTTTGCTGTACTTACTTTTTATTGATTTTAGTTCAGTCACGCATTTATCAGAAAAGATGTATTTCTCTTGTTATGATTTTAGTAAGAACGAATTACTATTTCTCTCAACATTACCCTGTTGATTTATTTGGATCGAAAATGCAATGTTTAAGAGGGATAACGAAATAGTAATTCGTTCTTATTAAAACAATAACAGGCGAAATACATCTTTTCTGGTAAATGCGTATCTTAACTAAAATAAATAATTAAAAAAAGTGCAGTATGCTCCATAGGTAGCGTACATTTCTACATATAAATATTTACATTTATTCTTAGGTACTCTTGCATAATTTGACCCGAATTCTCGGGAATTCCCGTCAAGCATGGATCGGGCGACACCGGCAATCATCGTTGTCAGCCGAGCGTTGTAACAGACACAGACAAAGGATAAAAACAAAACAAACCAGAAAAAATAAAAATGCAAATAATAATAAAAATAACAAAAGAAACCTACCTTGAAAAATGAAAATACGTTTATTTCATTTTAGTATTTATTTTATTTATTTATTTATTTTCAAAATATTTATCAACAGAAAGTTTGTTTGATTTATTTTTTTGTCCAAGAAAAGATTTTTTAACCGTATAATTGTTAGGTGTAAGTACAAGTTTTTTTCTTATTTTGTTTTGTTTTTTTTTGTAACCGTATTTTTTTTTTTTTTTTATCTTCAAGACTTGTTATTCAGTCAAATTCTTTTGGTGGCACTGTCCATTTGTACATCTCCAGGAGAAACCATCCTTTACACACGATCATTTTTTTAAGTAAACATTTGTGTTTACAATTGTTGCACCTCATTTTTGGGGGCAGCCATTTCTTCTGACAATATGAAATTGTCTGCATCGATGTTTTCATTTCTTTTTCTAACATATATAGATTTATTTTCTTGCCTGCCATTTTTCTGTTTGGCGAGTTTGAAAATATATTTGTCAGTGTCATTTAGATAGCGCTTTTTCATTGGCCAATCAAACTCCCAAAAATTCAATTTAAAAATAAATAATAAATAAGTAACTAATCGGAAAATAAAAAGTTACCCCGCCCCTTTAATATCACCTTAAAAATTACTAAAAACATAACAGAAAAAATTAAATAAATAAAATAAAAAGTCGAGTTAGCGTTTCAACATTTGAACAACGCTCGAGGGTGACACCGATGATTGCCGGTCTCGCCCGATCCATGCTGACGGGAATTCACGAGAATTCGGGTCAAATTATGCAAGAGTACCAAATATTTACGTCTATTTCTACACATAAATATTTACAATCAATTTAAATTTAATGTGCTATGTTATTATTTAATTTATTGTTTTATTGTTATGTTTTTTTATTTGTTATTTATTCCGTTTGATTTTCAGTGAATTTTATTCAAGTACGCATGGAAAAAATAAAAGAATTAACAATTTTACATCATTTTAGTAAAAAAGAGACAACGAAACAGTTTAGTAAGAAAGATAACGAAACATTGGTTGTCCAACCAGCAAAGGATGTTCATTCCGAAAGCCGTTTTTAACATGGGGGGGTTGAAGAATAAGAAAATGCCTATCCCCCAACCTCCCTGTTTTAAGAACACCCTTTGCTGAACGAAATATTAGTGCACATTGACCGAAATATTAATTCGTTCTTACTAAATTAATAACAGGGGAAATACATGGTTCAAAAGAGAGTCGCCAACCTGATAGGTCCTGAACTGTCATCTAGGCTTCAGCCTCTATCCCATCGACGAGATGTTGCATCCCTCCGCCTGTTCTACAAATACTTTAATGGTGAATGCTCTGACGAACTGCAAACACTTGTACCTCCCCGACGTAACTACCCCCGACAAACCCGACAAGCTACTAAGTCTCATCACTTTACAGTAGAGATCCCCAGGTGCAAGAAAGCCTTTTACTCCAATAGTTTCTTCCCCAGAACTGCGGGTCTTTGGAACTCCCTTCCGGGATTCTGCTTTCCCAACTGCACTGATATACAGAAGTTCAAGTGTAATGCTAACAAACATCTTTCTACTCATCCTTCATAATGACCCCGCTAATTAAGTCCCTGATAGTAGCCCCCTGCTTCAAAGTGGCACTGTGCCTTGTTTGGGGTGAAAATTGAATAAGAAAAAAAAAAAAAAAAACATCTTTTCTGGTAAATCCGTATCTGAATTAAAATAAAAAAAATAAAATAAAATAAGAAATGCAACAAAAATAAATGAATAAAATAAATTTTGTTTCATTTCGTTTTCGGGGTACTGATTCGGTCTTTGATGGACACAGACGATGTTTCAGCGATGATTTGGCCAGAGATTTCCGATAGTCACATTTACCATTTCTTTATCGATTACCTTATTTCTCAATGATTTTACAATTTTCAAATAAAAATAAAACATAAAAAAGAAAATGACTCTACGATAAATCTTCAACGCCCATCCTCTCGGTCGCTAAAAACTGTCTCGCCTTTATGTATAGTTAATTAGAATTTTTAATTTTCTCATTTATTACATTTATTTGGAGTATTAAAAAAGTAATTTAAATATAATCAGGGCCAGGGTTCGATTCTTCTCTGGAATTTCCATTAGTTTTTTGTTTGTTTGTTTGTTTTTTGTTTTTTTTAATTCGATTAATTTTTTTAATAATAACTCATTGTTAAAAAAACAAAAAACAAAAAAAAGCTATACTCCCGTTAATCAAGAATCTTTTTAATTTTAGTATTTTGTTGTGTATTTTTTTTTTTTTTTTTTTTTTTTTTTTGAGAGACGCGAAGGTTTAAGGTTCAATCCTCGGCTTGAGAAAAGTTCTAGTCTAGCCGCCGCACTGATGAGTTGTGATACAACTAAACAGTTCTGCATGTGGATGACTATATATATATATATATATATATATATATATATATATATATATATATATAAAAGTGAACGTGTCTGTCTGTCTGTCTGTCTATGTACATTTCCCTACGCAATAACTCTGTCAATTTTTAGTCTATAGACTCGAAATTTGAAATACCGGGTGCTGAGATTTGGGAAAATCGATGTCACGGGTGTCAGCCAGAAATTTGGCTGTTAAGAGGTCAAATTTCAACGATTTGACCTTTAAGAACTCTACCAAACTCCTCCGACAATTTTGGGTCTAGACACTTGAAATATTAGATATAGGTTCCTTGAACATGGATCTAACTTAATAAAGTGATTTGAGCCCGAAACAATACATTTTAAGGGGTCATAATAGGGGTCAAAGTTTTAAAAAATTAACCATTTTTTTTGTTTTTTTGCTTTTTTTGCACAGCATACACCTCCAAACACCCGAGCAACGCCGGGCACCCCTGCTAGTATATATATAAAAGTGAACGTGTCTGTCTGTGTGTCTGTCTGTGTGTGTGTCTGTGTGTGTGTCTGTCTGTGTACATTTCCCTACGCAATAACTCTGTCAATTTTTAGTCTATAGACTCGAAATTTGAAATACCGGGTACTGAGATTTGGGAAAATCGATATGACGGGTGTCAGCCAGAAATTTGGCTGTTAAAGGGGTCAAATTTCAACGATTTGACCTTTAAGAACTCTACCAAACTCCTCCGACAATTTGGGGTCTAGACACTTGATATTTTAGATATAGGTTCCTTGAACATGGATCTAACTTAATAAAGTGATTTGAGCCCGAAACAATACATTTTAAGGGGTCATAATAGGGGTCAAAGTTTTAAAAAATCAACCATTTTTTTTGTATTTTATTTTGCTTTTTTTGCACAGCATACACCTCCAAACACCCGAGCAACGCCGGGCACCCCTGCTAGTATATATATATATATATATATATATATATATATATATATATATATATATATATATATATATATATATATATATATATATATATATATATATATGTATATATATGTATATATATATATATATATATATATATATATATATATATATCGCTTTAGCGAATGACTAATACATTTGTTTATTCTTTCTTCATATCACGTGACTTTCATGAATTTATTAACCGTTCCTTTAATTTGAGTACAATCTGATCATTTTACTTCTTTTTTCTTTCTTGAAAATTTTAAGTGCTTTCCAGTCCTCCAAACATCTCTCGCAGAACGAACGGATTTTTCGTTTCTCTCTCTCTCTCTCTCTCTCTCTCTCTCTCTCTCTCTCTCTCTCTCTCTCCACCCCCTTTTCTATTGCCCCCAGGGAAATGTCATCAACCCTTTAAGGATCGGTGAGGAATGGGAGAGGCGCTTTGATTTCTTCTTTTTTTTTTTATCCCGAGGGACGAAAGCCGAGATCTCAAAGCAGCAACAAGCGTATATCTTAATGCCTCGCTGTTGAGTATGAAAAAAATAAAGAATAAAAATAAAACAAAAGACCAAAACAGGAAAATAAAATACATTCGCAAGCAGTAAAAACAAAGAGATTTGAAAAATCTTTCGACTTATTTTTCGCAGCATGGTTTCTAAGAATTCGTTTTTATGCTTAATGACGTCGATGTTTTGTTTCAATCAATGAATATCTTTTCCAGCCACCACAAATGGTGGGTTCTCCTTGCTAGAGGCTGCTAATCTTTCACCCGTAACGCTCCTAAACATGCCTTTGACATACCTTGGAATGTATAACCCGTAAAAGATTCCACACTCTTTGAATAAATGCTCACAATCACATACAGAACCTTTATATATATGACGTTTCGGGTTTGTACACAGATTAACAAAGTTGTCAAAAAACAAATAAATAACAAATAAATATTATCAAACCATGAGTTACTTTTCTACCTAACTGAATCATTTTCTAGTGTTTTTATTTAATGCAATATGTTTATTCAGCTCGAAAAACATACAGTGTTTACCGATTTATTGGAAAATTTAAAATGGCGCCTGACTCTCTTTTTGACACGGTAAGTTCGGGGAAAGGAGTTATAAATAAATTTAAAAAAAAAACTAGACAAAATACTGTTAGAAACTCAATATATGTTACTGTAACATAGGCTGATATATATTCGGTGGGTTTTTGACAGTATTTTGAATATTTTTTATTTCAAACTCCTTTTCCCAAACTTACTGTGTCAAAGAGAGAGTCGGGCGCCATTTTAAATTTTCCAATACATCGGTAAACACTGTATGTTTTTCGAGATAAATAAACATGATACATTAAATAAAAACACTAAAAACATATCCAGTTAGGTAGAAAAGTAATTTACCTTGCCTTTGATAACATTTATTTGTTATATATTTGTTTTTTGCAACGTTTTTGAATCTATGTGTACAGTAATACAAACCAGACGTTTCTGAATAAATGTTATATATATATATATATATGTGTGTGTGTGTGTGTGTGTGTGTGTGTGTGTGTGTGTGTGTGTGTATGAGCAAACAGTTAATAAAATATGTTAAAAACACTTTGAAATGAGTTAAAAACATATTTAATCTGAAAAGGAAACACTAGATAAATTGATAGTCCTTAATCCGCCGAGTTTCGAAGAAATACTCCCCTTCTCATCAGAGGGTAGGAATTAGCAAAATGCGGGATCGGATTTTGCATGCAGAAGTATTTGATGAAGCAACATATATATATATATATATATATATATATATATATATATATATATATTGTTAAAAACAATACATATGCTGCTCTTTATTTGGAGGTACTAAACTGATCAAATAGAAAATTATTCCAAACTCGCATTTAGGTAAAAAAGCATTTTCGTATAAATAATTGAATTCATTCAGAATGTATCGCAAAACAAAAACAAATAAATGAAACATCCTACATGAAAATTCTACATTGCATTCTAGGAGAAATATCACCACTATTTCCAACATCTATAGAGGAAATAGTTCGTATTTTTCTCTCTAAATTTTATGTCCTCCTACCGCACCCACTCATCACCGAGAAGAAGTACACACATTATTACTATACTGACCTTTCACCCTCCGTAATAGGTTCAAACTCATATACACGACATTGACTTTCCATTTTCCATTAACAAAATAGCAATTTCTCTCCACTAAAATTCCCTCATTTCCTATTGGCTGAGACCTGAAAACCGATTTTGCCGGAATACAATTTACATGCATAAACGAACACGCTAAATATTTAGAAATGTGGCTGCTCTCTCTACACTACGCAAGTATTAAAAAATACATTAATCCAAATACAACAATATCAAACTCCCATTATCAGAATTCTTGGTACTGATACACTAACACTTACATATGTACCTATTAACTATTCACAGAATCCACACCCACACAAAATTACCCTACGAACAAAATACGTTTAACTGTTTACATTCTTTTTTTACTTATTACAAACCGTTCCATTTTTATTTTTAAATATTTATAGTTATTTTATAACACCCAAAAATTCTACACCTTCCCCACAAAACAATTTCCATACCCTGAACCCTATATTTTCTGCATGTGCGCTATATACTTACTTATTCTACAAACGCGGCCCCTTCCTTGTGTGTTTACCTTTTACGCTTTTTAAGCGGCGATGTTTTCCTTCTACTGAACGAATCTCTTAGTAAAAGACAGTTGTCTCCCTTCAGAACAACGACAAATTATAAAACAGCGCCGGTTTTCGGGGGTGATAAAACAATTATCACAGTTCTTTTCATGGTATGAAGAAATTATTAAGTAATCAGAAAGTGGGTGCTCAATCTACGTTATATTTATGTAGAGAAGTGATCCCCACTTTTAAAAAACAGTCATTTCTTCATATCATGAAAAATACTGATCTGCCCCATATTTAAATGTGATATTCGTTTTCACCACTCCTGAAATCTTAATAAAGTCGACATTTTAAGGTGTTTGTGGAAGTTGGAGAGTAACTTGACATTGACCATTTTTAGTTTTTTTTTTAACATCATACAGTTATACATTTTACCCCTCACAAAAAAATACCATACCCTGAACCCAATATGTGCTGCATATACGTTATATACTCACTTATTGTATGGTAGTTTTTACACGGGTTGTACTCTTTTTTTTCTTTAAAGAGAAGATCATTTTTTACTTTACCTGCAACTTCAAACTTTCCTAAATAATGATGAATTTTATAAGTTACACTATAAGCTGATTCAAAGAATATTATTTATATTTGACGGATACAATTACTTTACGATATACAACGCCCTCTCTTCCCACCAAAAAATAAACATACCTTGAACCCAACATTTTATGCATATAAGTTAAAAACGTATTTACTTTGCATAAGAGAACACTTGTTATATGTTTGTATTTACACCAATTGTTTTTCTTTTTTAAATATAAATTTTTACTTTAGACACTACAACCACCAAATTTCTTGTGGGTTCAGAGTATTTTTCCGTGGGAATCCTCACATCGATTATCAGGGTTACATTTCGGGCTTTTGAAAGCCTCTAGCCCCACTCACAAAATTGGGTGTCTATTCCAGAAACCGTTCTTAACATAGGGAGGTTGGCGGTGTCCATTCTGAAAGCTGCTCTGAACATGAGGAGTTTGGGGATTGGGCAACAAAAACAGCCGTACTTTAATTTTATTTTTTACGCGCGGGGGGAGAGGAAGGGAAACGCCGGTTAACGGGTTCTGCTAATATATATATAAATATATATACATATATATATATATATATATATATATACATATATACATATATATACATATATACATATATATATATACATATATGCATATATATATACATATATACATATACATATATATACATATATACATATATATACATATATATACATATATATATATATATGTGTGCGTGTGTGTGTGTATGTGTGTGTGTGTACTAGCAAAAGTACCCGCCATTGACTGGGTTCAAAAACAGCCTACAGAAAATGAACTCTGATTTATGAAAGTATGAGAGGTTATGAAAAGGAAGGGCTGTAAAGAGATAGCTTCGAATTTGGAGGTATCAAAACCAAAGCAAAATATGATGAAAGTAAAAATAAAAATAGATAAACCCCATAATTTATTATACCATACCTGTTCATACTGAAACACTTATCGCAATATTCTGTGGATCTATATTAAAAAACCTTGTTAAACTTTGTGACATATTTCCATTCTTTGGAGGTCAGGCGCGAACAAACACCCCATAATTTTATTTACCATGTTTCTTCAAACTGAAACATCATAATCAAAGTATACTTACGCAGATAGATATGAAAAGTCTTTATTAAAGTTTGTGCCTATTTCCATTCTATGGAGGCCAGGCGCGAACGCAGACCCCACAATTTTATTATACCATCCCTATTTAAGTTGAAACATACTTATCAAAGGATTCTTATGTACATCTATATCAAAAACCCTTGTAAACTTTTTTTTTTGTTTTCATTTTTAATTTTTTTATTTATATACTTTGGGGGCCAGGCGCGAACGCTGACCCCACAATTTTAATGAACCGCCGTTCTGCCAGATCAAACATACCCATTCCTGTGTCTCGATACATTTTCTATCATTATGTGTGATCAGTTTTCTATAATAGTCAACCATATAGGAGCCTATTCGTGACCACACACACACACACACACACACACACACACACACACACACACACACACACACACACGTTCTAACATTAAATTATTAAAGTTTTGAAAAATAAAGGGAGAGAAGCTCCTTTAAGTTGTTTAATATCCCAATTCCATAATGATCGTGTTTGAAGAGCTACAAGAAGCTGCTAGACAGGAACTACACGATTGCTGGCAATGCCTGTAAAGGTTAAAGGATAAAAAGGAAAGGGAAGAGGAACAGAGGGGAGAAGAGAGGGGGAGGGAGGAAAAGAAAAGACAAGGTTAGAAAGACAGTTGGAGCACAAGAGAGCAATGCGCAATGTATAGCAGCAATATCAGTGGGTTATATTTATCATTCAAACGTGGTAGTGATTGAATATATGGTTAAGTGTCAGTTTTACTCATCTTGAACTGCTTTAATGCTTCACCGCTCACTCATTTTTCGACCAAATTTCAAACAATTATTACATTTTATAGATAACTTTCTCGGTTATACTGTGAAAAAACAACTTTCAATTTTCGTTAAGTAAAACATGTTCTGATGAATTTACTGGTGTTCCAAATTGACAAAAATTCGTAAGGAGGTGAGCGAGGTGTTTTATGACTTTTTATTACTTTTTTATGATTTTTTATGACTTATTGCTTCAGCGACTAGTGTCGCTACTAATTCACCGCTCTTGCGAAAAGAGAAGTAACAAATAAAACAGGGAGAATGAAAGCAGACGAATGTCATACATTGTTTTACATATGTGTATGTTATGTTTATAGGAGCAAAACAAAATAAAAAAAAGAACAAGCCAATTCTCTAAAAGCCTGGAAAAATGCGAACATGAAAATAATATGGTTAAGCTTGAACATGGAAAAGAAAAGAACAAGATATTCTATAATAAGATATTATATAATAAATTTATAACTTAAAATATTACAGCATTTAGAATTTTTTCAATTCAATTTAACATTATATGATCAATTCTTAATGCTGCAATATTTTAAGTTATAAATTTATTATATTTTTTACAAGAATATCTTGTCCCTTTTCTTTTCCATGTTTAAGCTTAACCATCTTACTTTTCATGCTTGCATTTTTCTTTGTAATTTATTGATTTATTTATTTTGTATTGTTTTAAATCTTTTCTTCTTCCGCTTTTCCAATTTCTTTTGGTAACAAGTTTTCACATTAAACTTTTGTCCAAAGATAATCTAGTGGTAACCGAACGAACACTAGAGCAACTTTTTTTTTAGCAATCGTTTATCAACAGACAAAGCTAAGAACTTATAGAAATATTGTTTTTCAGGTCTAAAGTTTTGTATTTTTCTTTTTTCCACAACCTTTCACAGGATAAGCGAGAATCTTTGCTTTCTTGAAATTAAGACCATTATCTTTTTGTTCCTCGATTTTATTGAGCAGCAATTTCAGTGGCTGCAGGAGCAATTTCAGTGGCCTGTGCTTCCTTTTTCAGGTCATCGTCCTCAGTCACATTCTTGGGGGCATTGTCGCTTTCTCGAGGAGCAGAATCGGCAGGTTTCTCCTCGTTCTTGGTGTCTATCAGATATTTCTTCAGTCTTTCCAGACTCTTCTGTTGTCTAATCCTGTCACATGAAAGCACAGTCCTCTTCTCATGTAAGTAAGAAAACATACTAGATAAGTGAAAATGAAATTAGGAAAAGGCTAGAATCGAAGCCTGTAGGCAAGTGTTAAAGATAATGGAAAAATGACATGTTAGAAATTAAGTCCATTGTTAATTCTATTAAATATATTGTTTAAAAATAGGTTAACATTAGCTTAAGGATTCTTTGTTTTCCAAAAGTGTGTTTGGACAATCATTTGTAAATCCACGTGATATAGTAACGTTGGTAAACACTCTTCTGATGCCATAAACAAAGGAAATTTATCAATATAGGAATCTGAGGGTTCGAAGTTAGATGGGGGTGAGGATCAGATATTCAGAGTGTTACATGAAAAGGGATGTCCCCTTTTCATGTAAGTAAAAAAAAAAAAGAGAATTAGTTAAATGAAAATGATATTAGATAAAACGAGAATCGAACCCTGTAGATAAGTTTTAAAGGACAATAGGTTTTAAATGGAATGTCCAGTTAAATTGTTAATTCTTTTAAAATATTTTATGAATAAAATTTGGCTGGAAAATGTATTCACATTTAGAAAAAATGCATAATAAAAATATTGGTTAGAGAATTAACAAGTAGGTTAAACTCCTTTGTAAAACAAAGAGAACGGGAAATTTCCTGGTCGTCAGAAATGGTTTCAAAACGTGCAAATCGCGCAGGTTTGAAACATGTGAGTAACAGTTCATGCTTAAATACGGAGGCATGTCATGCCATGTGTCTAATATGCACGTGTTGGTCATGCAATGACGTCATGGGTCTGAATATATTCAGTCAAAAAACTCAGTCGCGGAGTCAGTCAGTCAGTCAGGGGAGAAGAGAGGAGTCAGAGACAGAGCTGATAGAACCTTGGAAGCGGAGGTTGGAAGAAGAATCATGTAAGACTTGAATTCCTTGATGCAAAGCCATTGACCGGTCACATCATATGGTATAATAAACAGAATCATCATCTTTTTGTATCTGCGTCTTCGTGTTATGTTATTCAACAGAAAAGGTATTATCAATATATATTATAAGAACTTTGTGAAAATCATCATCTCAAAAATATATAAGAAATATGTGTCGATGTTATAGAAACACTCCCATTCACAGACCTGTCAAACATAAATGTCAAACAAACTATATCTCGGTCTATCTATCAATATATCTAAATTCTCCTCTCATTATGTATTACATGTCATCAGCTCTCCTGTATTAACCTGTACATTGTCTCTTGATATATACAGAACTCTCTCTCTCTCTCTCTCTCTCTTGATATATACGCGATATATCTGCACACAACATGAACCTCTAAGACTCTACTAA